>NC_056727.1:325555795-325638295 GCF_019279795.1 Protopterus annectens
CTGATAGGGTACCAGAAACTGGAGCAGCATGTAAAGTCAGATAGAACAGGACCAAGAACACTGACATCTACCACTGTCTGTACACAGACCAAGTAACATATTCACAATACACACTCTGTCAACAATCACCATAAGTACACAGACCTCACTACTGCACAGACTACAACAGAATGTCCAGGTTTTGTCCTCAAATATAAGGCCTACTATACACAACATGTCTACCAGTCTGATATCTCACTGGCTTGTTATGATGTTAGCAAATAATGATATACTGTACATATGCACCTCTTACTGCATGACATATGAACAAAGGGTGACAGCTCTGGGGACAGAGGTGCAAACACAGTGCCAATACTACAATACATATTGCTGTGATAAACTGAGACAATTCCTGGTGTAACAGGGTTTGTTGTGACAAATCTCTTCTGAGGGATATGAAGTCAGTAACTGACATGGATGTCACCATGTACTGACTGCAATCGTCAGAGTATGCTACTGCATTTCTAAAGATAGGAAATGTGTGAGTAACACACCGCAAGTAAGACTCCAAACTCTGGCCAGTCTGCAGATAGCCCTACAGGTCAGAATTTCCTCAACCACATAACACTATCATGCCAGACTTTAAATCATGTAGAACAGCCATATCCACACAAACCCTGTTAAACCAACATTACTTCAAATGTAGAACAACAATACTTACATTCCGTCCCCATGTCTGGAATATCCCCCTCTTGTGTTGGCCTGTCTCCACAGTGTATGTTGCAAGAGGTATTTCCAACTTCCCTCTGTGATGCTGTTTGTCAAATACCCACATGAAGTCCTGCTCACAGTGAAGGAAAAGGCCCAACACCCACATGAGGTGTTTAGTTATATGAGTGTGTTTCCATACAATTGGCTATAGGAATGATACCACAGCTGTTCCACATGCAATTAGCAAGTGGGGGACTGCAGTTCGAGCACAGGCTATCAGCTGATCATGAGCATTACTTACAACACTCAAGCTGCTGCCCATACAAAACAGATGTACTTTTACATATACACCAGAGAGGGAGAGGGAGAGAGAGAGAGACAGAGAGAGACAGAGAGAGAGAGAGAGAGAGACAAGAAACAGAGACAAAGTAAGAAAGGAAGGGAGTAAGAGAGTAAGAGCCAAGCATGTTTGTGTATGATCCGTGGGTGGAGAGTGGTATCTGAGTATTATAATGGTTGCCTGTATTGTTTATTAATCCATACTGTCACATAGTAATTGCACATGGCTGTGCAGATTTATGGCTGAGGATTGTCTACAACACCCTCTACACTGTTTGAAAACTATTGGTCTTGTAATGTGGACATTAGGACATATAGGTCCTCAATATAATGATGTAGCAAAACCCACACTGCAATGGATCCTGTCATTACACAATCACCACAACAGAATACTGATAACACACACACAGACACACCCTTACCAGTACTGAGTTTCAAACCCCTACCTCACTATGTATTATTATTACAGTGTTATGCAGGTATTGCACATGCCACAGAGCTTACATGTTGGAGAGTTGTCCAAAGTTATCTTTGAAGGTGAGTGACTTCAGCAACAGTGCTGAAGGAGGGGTAAGGGAAGTGTAGTAAGTGTGAATGTCCACAAAAGCAGGTGTCAATGAAGACACACACACACATTATCACAGTTGGCAGGTTCAGGATTAGAATTCTTATCTTACTACTTTGCTACACTACAGTATTACACAGTTATTGCAAGCTCCACAGAGCTTACTGGGCTGAAAAATTGCCAAAGGGTTATTTCAAGGTGAATGACATCAGCAGGCATGCTAAAGTAGGGCAATGGGAGGTGTAGTAAGTGTAAATGGCTTCAAAATCATTCATCTCCCCACACACACACACACACACACACACACACACACACACACACACATTTGCCAGTACTGAGATGCATAGGTTCATTGCTTCACAGGTGTGTAGTAGGTGAATGGGCCTGAAGGCTGTACAAGGCTAGGCAAAGGAAATACCTTGGCATCAGGCTACATGACAATAGTCTCCAGTGTGGCTCAGGGGTGTAGTCCCATTAGTGGTCCCTAGGGGTGGGTATTGTATTCACCATCCACTCATCTGGGTTACTATTGTGGGTGGCCAGTGATGTGCACTGCTCCCATGTATGTGATCTATATTCCATAACATGGATAGTGTCTGGGTTGTGCACATGTCCCACACGTATGTTCTTTGATGTGTGGAAGTGTACTTGAAGTCTCTGGGGCATGTTGTGTGGACAGATTGTTATCTTCTGATGTAGCATTCCTGACCTCATTTGGTGAGACCTGGCTATGTAACTGAGGTTGTACTTGCACCTACATTGACAGCATGATACAGGTATTCGGTGGAGGTAGTGGCATCTGCCCATACAGGGCAAGTGTATAAGGCATGGTATTCCCTTTGTGGGTTACATTTGCAGACTCTACAATTGTTGCAGGTGTCCAGTGGGGAACATAGCAAAAGGGCCACTCTAAGCATTTATTTGCCTACTTCAGGGATGGAACAGGGTGTCATGTGCTTTTGCTTGCTGGATAACACACAGTCAGGAGATGTAACACATCAAAATACTTTCTGATGTCAGTGGTACTGTTGTGGTCAACAGGCATGTAGTCCACTCCAATCACACCGTGGTTACTATCTGTGAAGCAATATGCAGGGAACTACCAATATAGTGGTTGCTGCCTAGCCAAGTGTGTTTGTGTATGAGACATGGGTGGAGAGTGTTCTCTGATAGGCTATGGATTGTCTACACCAGCCTCTCTAGTGTTTGACATATGTTGTCCTTGTAAGATGGACATTGTGACATATACTAGGTCCTCAACATAATAATTTAGCAAAACCACCCCACAATGGATCTTGTTATTACACAATCACAGCAACCTCCACACAGGATACTGATTACAGACACACACACACACACACACACACACACACACACACACACACACACACACACACACACACAGATTTTCACAGTTGCCATTTTTGGGATTAGAACCCCTGCCCAAGTATTTTTCTACTCTACAGTATTACACAAGTATTCAAGCGCCATGCAGTTTAAAGGGTTGAGACTTAGCCAGAGGGTTATTTCAAGGTGACTGACATCAGCAGGAGTGCTAACATGGGCAATGAGAAGTGCAGTGTGTGTGTGTGTGTGTGTGTGTGTGTGTGTGTGTGTGTGTGTGTGTGTGTGTGTGTGTGTGTGTGTGTGTGTGTGTGTGTGTGTGTGTGTGTGTGTGTGTGAATGGGCCATAAACCATTCCTCTGGATGCACACACAACACTCAGTCACACACTTTACATTTGACAGGACTGGGTATACAAATGCTAGATGAATACTGATTTGTACTATCATGTTACACAGTTATCATAAGCACCACAAACACTATAGGGCTGAGGGCTACCAAAACCAATGTATACAGTGATTGACATCAGTACACCATGTGATATTGGCCAATTGGATGAGTGGCGGGTGGGACAGGCCTCATGATGGAAATCTCTCTGTCACTGTCTGTCTCTAACTTCCTCATATCTGTGCATGTGTATGTTTGACATATTATAGTGTGTTGGCCTTGGATATGTTTGAGTATTCCTATCTAATGTGTGTGCAAAGTATGAATGGTGTACAATGTGGTGTGTGTGCACAGACATCTGTGACTGACAGATATGTATAGCCCACTGTGTTGTCAGAGATGGGCTTCATTTTTCTAAGTGTAGGAGCATGCCCAGTATGACCTTCTCTACTGAGTGTGTGAATCCATTCCAGGTAGTGTATACTCCAGTCCAGGATTTGGTATTCTACACCTATAGCTAGCAACCTGTTTCTGCAGGATATCTGTAGATAGGGTGACAATATGGAGTCACAATGGGTGACAGATAGTGGGATACTGTAACTATTGTGTCTGTGCTGCTTGTGTTACATGGTTGGTGTTAGCAGAGACATATGTACTGTTTCACACTGTGATGTATTATGTGATCAGCTACTGACAGATATACTTATTTCCTCACAGTTATTTCCTGGGAAATACAAGATGAATGAAGCTGTGTCCAGTATTGTGGTCTGCAGTTCACATATTCTTGCACAATCATGCCATTCTGGAGGGTTAACTGCAGACACTTGCTGTTCACTCTGTGTAAATGGTCCAGCACCTTGGTGTTGTGGTGGCTGAGAATCCCCTGTTTGTACATATATTGACGTAACAGAATGGCCATATCCTGCTGTGGCCATACCTCTCAGCTGTACAGATTCACCCAGAGACAGTTACCCAGAGACAGGACTCATATATCTGGTCAGTTACCCTTCACATTGTGGTTTACAAGCAGGTTTGTAGCCACCCATTACTGGGTTTGCAGGCAGGGGTAGTATGGGCACACATCAGAGTTTCAGACTTCATGCACTCCATGACATCCATGCTTCTACACACCCCCGGTCTGTTATTCTTCCTAACATTACGCAAGCGATATCTGAGAAGTATATCTATAGTTATCCATTCATCCCAACGGTATTTAGGGGTTAGTCCACAGTTCATGCAGTAGGACATGGTGGGCATGCTACTGGGATTTGTCAACATGGCCTTGCATTTGTGTTCTGTGGACTGTGTTATGTTGCTAGTTGGGACCCCATTAGATAACATACATTAGCAGTACTGGTAAGGCACAGGCCTATGACAGAGGACTGTAGGGCATTTTGTAGTGATGCAGGTCATCTGTAGCAGGCCAGTGCATTCTGTCACTCCTACGTTCCTAGGCTATGAGCCACTGGATTCCCCTGGGGTAACAGGGTAAGTGTGTGAGGTGTTAATGGCAATAGTTCCTGTCAATATTAATCCATTGGTCTGGATTCTGGCAAGGTGCTACTTACAGCTAGGGAAACACCTGCATGGGACACCTCTTCAGCATGCTGTATTCTGTGTGTATTCCCATACATAAGTGAGGGGTCATGCTGTACTCATTCCCAACATCAGGGATATGACCCGTGATAAATTTGTGGCTGATGGTGGGGTGAGCTGAGTGCATGTGTGATATGGAAGCTTCTTGCAGCTGACTCACAGATATACCTGGGACATTCCCCTTATACTACCTTGTGCGAGGACGTAGGCAGTCTCTCATTACTTCATACCTGTGCTTTTTGTGGTCTGCCAATGACTGACCAGACTACATCAGTATTCCGTACTACACAGACATCTAATATGCTGCTAACCTGTATGTACAATTCCAAAAGGTGTGTGAAGTTGACATTTACATTTTATGTACTCTGTCTAGGGTACTTCCACCTGTGTACTGTGTGTATGTCTGGGCCCACATTCATGGCATGTCCATCTTTCAGATGGTGATACATATTGACATCTGAACAGTGAGTATGGATGATTGCTGACATGGGTATTGCTGAGATGCATTGCGGTTGGCACTGTAGTTGTTGGAACATGACCCTATCATCAACAGTACTGGCCATAGGCCACTGAGACACATCCCTCCATGCCTGCATTCTGACCACTTCCAGATAATATTGAACACACAACAACCTAACACATGGACCCCTGCATATTGTACACATGGAACAATCTATCCTGTAAACTGGGTGAACACAGCTAATCTGTGCTCCACAGTTATTAAACCCACACATACGTGTTCTACATAAGATTGTGGGGGGGGGGGCACACCTGACAACTGTAAACATTTGTTGTGACTGTACTGGTATTTCAGGTACTCTGTTAGCTTCCATTTCATTTTGTATTCTGACCTATCATGCTGACTAGACGCATATCAGTAGAGTACAACTCTTAGGTTTTATAGGTTCATAGGTTCATAGGTAGGTACTGGGCTATCTGCCCGAAGGCATTTATAAGCCTAGCCAGAATGTGCTGGCTTTCACCGGCCCCTTAGATTAGTTCCCTGTGCCTCTGTCCAGCAGAGCCATTGAAGTGATCCCTGGGGTAAACCTTCTGTTTCCCATCCACTCGTCAATGTTCCTCTTGAAGAGGGTTAGCAAGGAGCTCTGCCTAATGTAGATTGGAATCTTGTTCCAGAGCATGGGAAGTCTCTGGGACAGGAATCTATCCCTCCAGCATGTCCCATTTATTGTTGTGGTGAGGTTTAGATCCCTGGAGCATGTGGCTCGGGGGGATATGGTTTTCTTTAGGTGGAGCATGTCCATCGATTCTGGGTTGAACATGGCCTTGTATGTCAGCCAGAGATCACCTCTGAGTAGGCGGTTTGCAACCAAGTACAGCTGGAGTTTCTTCAGTCAAGCTGCATAGGGCATCTGCTTGAGGCCAATGATCCTCTTGGTGAGGTACTTCTGTGGTCTTTCCAGTTGTTGCTGGTGTCTTATAATTTATATCCCAAATGGGGTATTATACTCTATGATGGGTCTGATGAGTGATGCGTAGAGGGGCCCAATGACCTCTTTTGATCTGGATGCAAGCCCTTTTGTGATTAGGTGGGCCACATAGAAGGATTTTCTAACCACCTTAGCAATGTGATTATCAAAGGAGAGGTTACTATCTACTTGGGTCACCAGATCCCTTACTACGTCTTCCGTATTTAGGGAGCTACCACCTATGTGATAGTTTGTGGGTACTTTCTTTTTTCCAAAGGGGATGACTATGCACTTTTTGGCATTTAGCTTGAGGCCATGGTTTTGACACCAGGTATCAATCTCAGTGAGACCCTTTTGGAGGATGTCTGTGTCAGCTGGAGAGTCAATTATAGCCCCTAGTTTGCACTCGTCTGCGAACTTGGTCAGCCATAGTCCTCCTGTGCTTGCCTGTACCTCTGAGAGGTATATGCCGAACAGGAGGGGTCCTAGGACTGAGCCCTGGGGAACACCACTTGTAACCAGTTTAGAGTCAGACCTAGTTCCCGCATCTCTTACCATGTGGGTTCTGTCCATGAGCCAGTTGGCAACCCATTCCATGATGTAGGGGCTTATGTTCAGACTGGTGAGCTTGTCTATAATACCTGAGTGGGGAATAGTGTCGAAGGCCTTTGAGAGGTCTATGTAGGCTGTGTGGACCACCTTTCCTCATCTATAGCCTTGGTAACTGTCTCAAAGAAGTCCACCAGGTTTAGGAGGCATGATCTACCCTTAACAAAGCCGAACTGGGTAGGTTCCAGTGTTTGGAGGTCCTTAATGTCTCTGTTAATGAGATCCACAATAATGCACTCCATAGCTTTGCAGACCAAGCTAGTCAGGCTTATAGGGTGATAGTTGCTGGGGTCCATTGCGGCTCCACCTTTGTGGAGCGGAATAACTGTTGCTGTGCACCACTCTGTGGGCACATAGCCTGTGGACAGGCTGAGTTTAAACAGTGTGTTTAGGTGAGGGGTTAGCTCATCTTTGAGTTCATGTTGGACACAGCCTGGGACACCATCTGGCCCCATTGATGCTGTGTTTTTGGCTTTGGAGAGAGCTATTTTAACCTGAGTGTCTGTGATTTCAGGGGCACTACATTCTTCTGGTATAGTTATTGGCCCTTTTGGGGGTGAGAGGGGGTGAAGTTTGCATTGAGCCTGTCTGCCAGGATGTTGGCTATATCAGTCGGTTCAGCATATTTTGTGCCATTCTGCAGTAACTCTGAGCAGATCTGAGAATTGTCACTTAGATTCTTGATATAGCTAAAGAATGCCTTGTGGTTATCTTTGGAGTCTATGGCAATTTTTCTTTCGAAACTAGCCTTGGATGATTTTATGAGGGAATGTATTTTCTTGCTGATACTGATCAGGGATCTTTTCCCTTCTTGGGATTTTACTCTTTTTTATTGACCTACATTTCAGTTTCAGACTTCTTACCCTTCAGAACAAACATACAACTACCAGATCTGTTGTAGTCTTTTGTATTGGTCTGGAGAGGGGCTGTTCACCATTGCCGTCAATTGAAGACCTTAGCACAGCCTTTCTTTATGGGTCATCTACACCTGTCCTGATGGCTGAGGCTGGTGTTGGGTATGTGAGCCTCACTGACATGCATATGTGTGTCCTATGGACACACATTTGGGCCACCACATGTACTGCAGTGGGATTTGTCAACTTGTCTAGTACTGCCTACTTTGTTGACACCAGTATTTGTTATGGATTTCATGCTGCCCATATAGGTGTCCACTATCTGCTGTCATCCCATTCAGCCACACGATTCCCTTGCATGCTCACATGCATACCATAGATACAACTAGCAGAACATACTACTCCATTCGGCAATTGATAGGAAGAGTGACTTACCTTGTGGGTGTGCCAGTATTGAGGATGGTGCTGGAGGGCTGACTATGTCGAATGCACATAGCATACTCCCTATACATGGTAAAGCACAGGTAATGTCATGTTTGGCATCCCTTTTACTGTATGTGTGAGTCAGAGAGAGGTGTCATTCCCTGGGTCTCTACCGTGTCAGTATATTTGCTATGCGTTGCCTCTTTGCCAAAGCCTGGGCATACTGGGCATGCCTCCTTCTGCCTACATGGGCAGGCTCAGGTTGTTCCTCCTTCCAGTCCTTCTGTACCTGCGATGGCCTTGGCAATGGTGAGGAGCTGTGTGGCCTTGCCCCATGCTGTTCCTGCTGCAGCTGTTTCTTCAGGATCATATTGTGTAGCATGGCACATACAATGAACATTTGTGTACACGTAGCTGAAGAGTACTGCAAGGCTCCACCAGATATGTCCAGGCAGTGGAACCGTGACTTGAGCATCCCAAACACATACTCTATTATGATTCTGGTTTGTGCTTGTGCCTCATTATGGAGTTCTTGTTCGGGTGTGTGTGCATTTGTGAATAGATGTCATCAGCCATGGCTATAATGCATAACCAGCATCCCTCACTAGGTGGCCATATGGGATGTCCCCACTGGCAAATTTCTGGCACAGCTGTGTCATATGCCAGATCATGATAGCTTCCAGGGCTGCCTGCACACACATTCAAGATAATGCCCTGGGCATCACACATGACCTGACAGTTGATGGAGGGGAAGCCCTTGCGCTTTATGTAGACCCTACCCCACTCACCAGGTGGTGCTTTGATGTGTATGTGCATGCAGTCTATAGCACCCACTACCTCAGGGTATTCTGCTATTTGGTGGAAGAGACACATATTTTTGTCAACACCTCATGGGTGTTGAGGAAATATATGTTCTCACCGGCATGTGCTGATATGACATCCAGGAACTGGTGGAGTACCCCAGATGCTGATGCCTGTGAGATCCCCATGATATTCCCAGTTGGCCTTTGGAAGGTACCTGTGGCTAGTATTCTTAACCCTACACGTACCTTGGTATCCACTGGGATGGGTTCCTCTCTGTTTGTTCTGTGTGTGAGGTGTGGCCGGCACAGCTCAACAATTTGCTGTAAAATGTCCCTGTCCACCCTATAGTGCTCCACTATCTCAAGCTCATGTAGCCCCTGGTAGGTCACCCTGGGTCTGTACACTCTTCTTCTCCTCCTCACTGTGGGTTGGTCATCAGCATTCACATCCTCACTACACTCAGTCTCTTCCACATATTGATGTATGAGAGCAACAGCAGCCCCTAACATTTTGTTAGTTTGGTTAGGTAAAATTTTCCTGTCTGTGTACACCGGTGTTGTAGAGTTTGTGGGAAAAAGAAGAGTGAAAGATGTTTGCATAGTTTATAGTAGTGTGCTGGGATGGGCTGCTGCCTGTGTAATTGGCTGATTCTGATACATTTTACCTGTCAGCTATGCTAGTTCTCCTTTATTGCCTTCCTACTGCTGTTTTCCCTTACAATTGCCTTCCTGTTTAAGCCCTGAGGGGCACCGCGCATACCCAGTGCTCAGATGTGAACAGAGTTGCTATTTCCTGTGGGGTTTATTTTGGTTTTAAAACACCAGTTTAGACAATGTAAACACTGCTAGGCAGCCTCAGACACATCCCCTTCCTTAGCTGTGCTTAACTAAGGGCAAACACGGGCCACGGGCACTATTCCCTGGTATTGTTGTCATGCATTACATCGACAATCATGGCAAAATGCTGATTTGGGTTTAAAAGCTTATTTCCAACTTTTTTTCATATTTTTGGGCTGATCCCAATTGTGTAGTGCTGCCCTACACTTAAATGGCTGAAATCGGCCAAACAAAAAAGTTATTTTCTATAATTTTGCAACTATTTCCCATCCCAATGGCCATATATTTTGCCATGACATGCCTACTACATTGAATACATGCTTTCTTTGGAGCTGTCATGCCTCCATTTTGTAATTTGCAGAAATGTATTTGATTAGTAACTGAATACATTTCTGCAGGTTACACTATTCTTGCACAGATGCCTGCCTGCTTCCTGGATCGCTAATTCAATTCATTTGCATGGCTTTCACCAGCAAATGGGGTAATTAGCATATAGCAGTGGTGTCTGTACAGGAATAGTGTAGGAGAGCTCGTGCATGTCCCGGGATCTTGTTCCTAGATCGCTCGTATGCCATATTGCATTCAGCAGCTCTTGCAGTATTCCTGCACACCGTGCAGAGCTTACTGAATCCTGGGGTCTGTCTGTTGAGATATTAAGCTTTGTTTATTTATCAGTTATGAGAAATATAATATTAATCATATTTCTGTGAATATCTCAGTAAAGGAACACCACACAGTAATGGCTAGGTATCCTTTTAAAGCTGACATTCATACAAATTAATTACAAATTGTATGAGTCTACATGGTACATTCACCAAGACATTGTGCTTTGTTTTACCAAAAAGGTAAAGAAATATGCATAATATCAGCATTCCTTGGCAAATATTTAATAATGACTTAGATAGGCACTATCAACATTTAGACTATTGGAAAGGTCAGTGTCTGCTAAACAACTTTTGCATTTACATTTTTAGTCTAGCTGTTACTGTTAGAGAGTTATGAACATTTGTTTTCTGTATGGTATTACAAATAGATTATCTGAAAATAAGCTCAGGCTGCACTGTTGTTCCTATGATGGAAGTAAGCAGACAGCATTTTCTGAGCTGCTCCGGAGTGAATGAGTTAACTGAGCACTGTAAGCATGCTAAATCTGGATCAGCGTAGTGGGAATTTCACTGCACGTCATTTAATGTTGAGAGTGATAGATGCATCTAAAAAGGTCACCTAATACCTAAATTATCTCTGTAAACTCATACTGTTGTCTGTACATCCTGGCATAATCCAAGGCTGTGATATGAGAAAAATGAGTGAGGTAGATGTAGACAAGAGTTTAATGACTGTTGAATGGTTAGAAGCAAAATATTATTTTAAAACACCATGATACTGGTTTTTCCATTCACATTTGTATCAAAAGAACAAAAATTAATTAAATGTACCTTGTACTTTAGAAAGAACAACAGCAAAACAACAGTGACACCAAGAAGCACTGACCCTAAAAGAACTGCCAACAATTTCAAATAAAAACACTACTATTGCTGAGAAGGAAAATATTTTCTGTTGAAGGTGGAAAAGCCTCTCTATACCTCCCATGCAAAAGACTATGTAAACTATACAGTCCTAGTAAATATAGTCATCTCCAAAGTAAGTGCACCTCAGGGGAAAATAATGTATTCTCACTGCAGGGATATACGAAGGTCAGAGGTATAGCAATACATTGAATTTTGGCTAAGTGAATTGTATTCATAGGTAAATAAGTTGCCACTGGACAATATGATTAACTTGGAGCAATGACTACCTAACCAAATTGTCCTTTGAATTGCTATGTAATTCAATAATGTTCACCTCCTTTGTGTAGAAGGGTTACACAGGCTAACAGAGGACATACTTTATAACTACCAATCCAGTTATCAAGATTAACTTTGAAAGCATCCAAAGAGCTGCTTTGTTTGATATACAGAAGGATCTTGTTCCACAGGCACAGAATGCATTGCGATAGGTACTTAATCTGCCAATAAGTCGTATTAATTTATCATTGTAGGTTGAGTACCTTTGAGGAAACACTGGTTCTGTGGCAGCAGAGGAGAAAGAATAGGGTGAGATCTTCCAGTGATCAAAAGCCATGACAATGGTCACTGTAATGTGTTCTATAGGACAATGAGTACAAGGAAAAGACTGCCTCTCTGTCTAACAGACTTCAGACCAATGATCTTTTTTAGACTCTCTCAATGTGAACAATATGCTTACTAAGGTACATGCCAAAAGGAGGATTATATTCAATGATGGGCTTTATGAGGGATAAGTACGGGGAACTAAAACTCCTTTAGCTATACAGGAGATGCCTCTAGATTAGGTGGGACAGGTAGAAGGATTTCTTAATTATGGTAGGAATTATCACAAATTGTCAACATAAATGTCTGAATCCCTGATAACAATCTGTAGAGATGTATCGTTTGTATGATAGAAGGTGGGATCATTTTGTTTACTAAATGGAATTACACACCACACATTTTTGGCATTTGGATTAAAGACCATCGTTACTACACCAAGACCTGACATAGTCAGTTCCTTGCTGATGTAAGAGTGTATCGGAAGGTGAGATGACAGTTGTGCCATGCTTGTACTCATCGAATCTGATAATTACAAGCCTAGCACGTTAGACTGAATTCTGGAGAAATAGATGGCAAAAAGGAGGGGCTTCTATATTGAACCCTGGTAGATACTGCTAGTGTCATTTTTATATTCAGAGGACACTCTTGTAACTTTCACTGCATAGATGCTGTCAGCCTACAGATTAATTAGCTCTCCAATGGAGAATGTAGAGTTTTACATTAAGTTTAGTAAGCTTATCAATAATACCTGAATGGAGGATTGTATTTAAGGATTTAGATGCTGTGAATGTTGTGACCTTTGTCCATGGCTTTATTGATTTTTTGATGGAGTTTATAAGGTTAAGTAGAGAGCATCTGACCTCTGAGAAAACAAAACTGCTTTGGTCATAGGCCAATATGCTACCTGTATCTATTTTAATGTTCTCAGATATGACATGCTCTATAGTCTTTCAGATAAGACTAATGAGACAAATATGTTAATAATTGCCTTGGATCAGTAGTAGAGCTACCCTTGTGTAGTGAAATCACAGCAGTGGTTCTCTAAATAGCATGCATGTAATCTTAGGAGAAGCTGATATTAAAAAAAATGAGATAAATCTTAGCCAAGCTATAATTAATGCTAGTAAGCAGGCAACCTGGTAGACATAAGGGCCCATGGAAGTGATGTTTTTAGAATTGGATAAGGCTAATAGGCATTGAACAACAGTAATTTTAGGAGGCAAGGAATGGGAGACAGGGAGGATAACATAGTGGTTGGTAACAGCAACACTGGATCTAAATTTATCTAATAGTATATTGTCTATTTTCTCAGAATCTGAATGGTTAGTATACCATAGACAAGTGTAAAGCGTATATGAATGTTACTTCAGAGCTTATTTTCATAGCAGAAAAAGGATTTATCCTGGTGAAAATGGCTACCCTAAGTTCAGTCTCAGCTTCACAATTTTTAATGGTACATGAAAGAATTTTCTAGCTTGTTTTAGTAATTCATTTTGAATTTGTTTTGTATGTATGTATGTATGTATGTAAGTATGTATTTATTTTAAATAAAGAGATGAAAATTTATTATACATATTTTCTTTCTTTTGTTGAACATATTATTGGTATGACCTACATAAGAGTTTGTTCTTACTTTTTCCATTATATTTGTATATTGGGACAACATAAGGATGGAATTTTAAATGCAACTATTTAGATGTAAGTATAAGTCAAATGTATAGCTATCAGCTTTGCTGTTGGAGTCAGTATGTGGAAAGATATTCTGGAATTTATTTAGGTCACCTATGATTTCTAACAGGATTGCTTTTGAGAAATACCCAAAAAACAGTTGTTTTTGTGATGGTGAGACAACAGGTTTTAGAGGAGATGATAATGGATTGTCTGTCGGATTTACCAAAGAGGGGATGAAACAGAGTGGGGTACACACACAAGCCATGTTTCTGAGGGCAATATCAAGGATAACATGGTCTCTAGCATGAATACTTAAAATTTGTTCAAGAGGTTGAGTATGAACATAGCCTCGGAAGCACTGGACATATTTGTTTTTTGTTGTATATGCTTGCCAGCTGATGGCTTAGTAGTCACCAAGAAGAATGTCATCTGAATAGACATCAATTTTATCAAAATGCTTAGGTAACTATTGAGGTTAAAGTGAGATACGTAAGGTGAGCTGTGTCTAGCAACAATGCTTCTGATTTCTCCTGCAGTTTAAATAGTTGTATTGATAAAGCAGTCCCTAGCCACACCATATACAATGCAAAATTTAAAAATAACTTCCTGTGATGGAACACCTGTATAAAAATTATATAACAGGAGAAAGAAACTACTTGATACTTATAAAAAGTCTCATTTTACCTGTCTTAAGAGCACACCTAAGCAAACTAACAAACTGCTTAAAGAATCCATTAGGAAACTCAAAGCTGGGAATAAGCTTAAAATAGCCACTAAAACAAAAATGACTACAAATCTTTCTTTAACTATGTCAGGAAGTTAAAAATTAACACCCAATAATGTTGTGAGCTAGTCCACAAAAATGTTACCGTTGATGTCCTAAAAGAAATAGTTAAGATACAGGCTAAAAACTGAGTGCAAATTTTACTCCACCCACTATTATATATTAGCTATTCAAAAGGTTCCATGATCTTAGCCAGTCCTTTTGAATTACTAACAAGTTCTCACAGCCCTGCCAAAAACTGAGAATATTTCATGTATGGGCCCTGATAACATACCAGGTTGCCTAATTACTAATTACCATTGCCAAATATGGCCTTTCTGAACCTATGCTTAACCTCTCTAATCTAATCCTCTCCACTGGTTACATTCCTGAAACCTGGAAAACAGCCATTTTAAACTCATTACACAAGGGTGGCCCAACCACACACTCTGCTAATTATAGACAAGTTAGTCTCACTGTCCTCATATGTAAAGTTATGGCATGTATTATCACAGATCTCATTAATTTTGACACTGAAAATCTCTTAACCCTGGGCCATAACTCAACTGGGCAGATTTTCACAGACTCTCCAGATTTTTGCTTCATATTTTTGGCCTGTTCCTTATAAAATTTGTGTTTTTTTGACAAATCACTAAGGGCTGAAGTTACTAAATAATGACATATATTTCACTTTCAGACTTTATATCCTTTAGGCAAAGCACACTAATACAAATTCTATTATTCTAACAACTTTATGTCTGTAAGAGCAACACTTAAAAACTGATGCTATTTCAGACCTTCATTCCCCCATTAATTTAAGATTTGTCCAGATTTGATGTGCTAAGAGGTTAAGAAGCATGCCCTGGACCCTCATCAATTTGTCAAAAGAAGGCCTTGCCTCTTTAACCTCATTAATTTCTTTGAAAAAGTAACTAAAGCAGTAGACAGTGATTATGCAGTACATACAGCATATCTAGACCTGGCCAAGTCACTCGACTGTATTCCCCATACTGGTATTATTTATAGACTTGTAAATCTGAATATAAATCCTGATATTGTGTGGTGGATTGCTAACTGGTTGTTTGACAGAACCAATGTTGTTTGAGTTGTAGATGCAATTCTGAAAATAAAAATTTACCAGTGGTGTACCTCAGGGCTCAGTTACGGGGCATCATCTCTTTATCATTGATTTCTCAGAACTTTAGGCCAGCACTCCTGGCCTATGGTTAACTAAGTTTGCAGATGACTGAAAACTGGATGTTGTTATTTGATTTACAACTGACCCACAATTGCTTCAACATGGGTTAGACCATGTTAACAGATGGTGCAAGGACAATGTTCTCAAATTAAATGTAAAATGTAGATTAGTTAATTTTGGTAAACAAAACAGTTTCACTTACCATAAAGGTGATGCACATCTCAAATCAGACACTGCTGAAAGAGATTTAGACAATCTTGCTCATAAGTCCATACATTTAACCTTCATGTGCCCACAGTAGTTTGGAAAGTCTTTTATCTGGCTCATCTAACTTCCAAAGGCATCTCTTTTAGATCCAAAAAAGACATTATTGAACATAATGCATCTTTTGGCATGTATCTGTCTAAACATATCACACAAGTTGAGAGTCCTTAGAAATATACAACTAAAAACATCAGTGACTTCAAAAATATTAGTTGCCAGGAGATTATCACCCCTTACTCTGTACTCAGTCTCTTATAGACTCCTTCATGGAGATTTGTGCTTTGGCTTTCGAGCCATGAAAGATCCATCCTTATTTCACCTCCTCCTATTCCTTTGCAGAACTAATGGTACCTCAGATACTTGGATAAATGAACTAAATTTCCATCAGTAAATAAATGAGATATGCTAGTGTGGTAGAGTCATTAGAAAATATACTTTTCAAATTTGGAAAAAACTTTGACTACATGTCAAGCAGAGGAATACCCTTGCTACTTTCAAGGTAAACCTAGATAATTAGATGGGCAGCCTAGATTCTCTCCTAGTCTAGCTTGTCTTGCCCTCTTTGAGGTTAGAGATAACATTTAAATAGGGTTTTGGCTAAGCTTGTAGTGGACTGCAGGCAGATTGCCTAGTACTTATCTGTGAATGTACATGGTAGTTAGAGTTCTTCAGTGTAATTTGGACATATATAATTGTGAGGTGGGATCATGCTGGATGTGTCATAACATAATGGTACCACTGATAAATCCATAGGCTCCTTCACAGCTAGCAGCTCGTTTGAAAGCATGAACTCAGATATAGAGGGAGGGCTGTCATTACAATTAAATGATCTATGGATAAGATGTTTAACTGAGTTCAAATCCCCTTGAGTTGGTGGTAGCTCAGGTGGATGTAAAAGATCCCATGGCACCTATCGAAAAGAGTAGGTGTCTTTTATTTATATACCAAATATTTACATAGTTACACATACTTACAAATGTACAAATATACAGATATACAAATCTATTTAAATGTGTTCGTAATTTTCCTCTACAATCATAATAAATTTTCATCCCTGTTAGACCCCATTCCTTTTTACATAACCACCATCTGATTTTACTTAATATTATTGCTAAAATCCATTTACCATTAAACATAAATTAATTTATTCCTTCATTCCATATAATCCCTGTAACATATAATACTTTTTAATTTATTCTTTTAACATATTCTTTACTTGTATTCTTATAATATCCATATTTAATCATATCAATGTTTATTTTATCCACTTTTTATATCTTTGAAAAAATCCTCGTTACATATTTTGCCCCATAACTTTTTTTACTCTTTTACATCTCAAAAACACAAGTTCCATAGTTTCTTATTCTTGACAATGTAAACAAATGCTATAAATTTTCTTTTTATATGGCATATTTCCTTTTACTGGCGATTTATCTATTACCAGTCTCCACAATAAGACTTGACATTTCACTTTCTGTTTACACCATGTGTTTCTTATTTTATTTTTTTTTTCATCTGTTAGATTTTCTCATACTCTATATTCTTCTTACTATTTTCTTAATGCAATAGACATTTATAGAAAATACACTCTAAAAGTTTAATTTTCCCTTGATTTGTGGTTTCATAAGTTCATAGATAATTACTAGACTAGCTTTCTTAATAGACCTTTCTAAGCCTAGCCAATTTTCCTCCTAAAAGTGCACTTAGAGACTATGAATCCAACATCTTAACCATTATACCAACCCTAAACATTAGCTGCATGCATTACTTTTCATCCAGTTCCTTTGTTTTCTTTTGTACTTATCTCTTTAAATTTTCCTTTTCTGTCTTTTACCCTTTAACCAATAGAATTCTTTTTTTTACTACCTCCAAAATTATGTCTTCTTCATCACTTATTTCGGAACCATCATCTATGTCCTCTTTATTACTTTTTTCTCACATAATTATTTTTATATTTTTACTACTTATAAAATGTATTCTCTTTATTCATTTTCTTCTGTTTCTTTCTCTTGTTCCTTACTCTTATTTTCATTTTTTCAATCCATCCATAAATGTCCACTTTTGTTACATGTATAACATTTTAATTCACATTGTTTGCAACATGTCCCATTTCCCCACAAATATAACATTTTCTCTTGTCACAGTTACTTATCAAATGTCCTTCTTTTCCACAAAAAAAACAAACAAAAAAAAAACATATTTTAGGTTGTCCCCTACTCCCATCCACATGTAATATAACATGATTTTTTTCTCTATGTTTAGCACAATATTATAATTTCAGCCACCAGCCCATAAACCTCTTTTGTCATAAACTTTTGCAATGGCCAGTACTTCTTTACATAAAGTTTTCAAATGTTTTCGCAAAGTCTCTCTTTCCATCCCCGTTGAAAATTGTACATGGATTGTTTTTTTGTTTCATTGTTAAATCCATTTATAGCAAAAATATTCTATGGTTTATAGTCTTTCTTTTTGCATATTCTCCAAGAAAACTTTCATTAAGAAAACAGTCTCAAATATAACACCATGAAATGTCTCTGTTAATACACATAAATGCTCTTACTTCATGTGATTTTACACTCAAAGGAGCTATTAGCTCCCATACTTCATATCTGTTGATTCTTTTGTCTTCTTTACTTTGAATCCTTACCAGGCACTTCCATTTTTTCATTTTCTTCTGCATTCTTTTCTTCTACTCCCCTTCTAGCTTTTTTTACTTTCTCTGCATATACTTTCTTTTCCATCTCACCACTATCCTTCAGGATTGTCTCTGCATCCTCCTTTTACATTTTTTCCATAATGCCCCCAGGAAACATCCCCTTCATTTTCTGGCTCACTCTGCATAACCATCTATTTAAGTAAATCATTCCACAACTCTCCTGTCTGGAGGGCTGTAATTATACATCCATCATTTGCTGACTCATCTCCATCAAAAAGATTTCTTTGAAATATCTCCTCATAATCCTGCACAATTCTTTGGTCTCAATGTTTTTTTCCTCCATTTTTCTCACCTGTCCATCACCTGCTTCTCTTTCCATCTGCCTCCTTGTTTCTTCAGGCTGCCTTTGTACCTAGAACAGAAATAGAAAGTGCTCCTGCAAAATGGGTCCCACTCACAACAATGATGAGTAAGGAAAGTTCCTTCATACTCTGGCCAAATTCCCCCAGTAGGATAAATACCACCTCAGTTCTCCCCTAAAAACAGACTACTAGCCTAGTGGGACTAACCTGGTCGACAAAGAATGGATAGATAGGTAGATAGATAGATAGATAGATAGATAGATAGATAGATAGATAGATAGATAGATAGATAGATAGATAGATAAATTTGCATGCATATTTGAGCAATGCTATGGGAAGGAGTCTTTTGGTTTACAATCCTATAATTTAGTAAAACCACCTTGACATAATCTGAATTTGAATTTAATATGCTGAGATGTCTAGAAGATGGATGGAGTCTACCATAAAAAGTACTATAGGGGTAGCAAAAGCTTTAACCAGTATGCAAAATATATATTGAGAGAGGAGAAAGTCATCCTAAGTGAGGCAAGAAGACCTGTCCACCTTATACTCCCACACTGATACATACTGAATATACCGATAATGATATCAACTACTCAGTCAGTTTAAACCCAATCAGTTTATCTTTGAATTACATCATCATCATTATCACTGGTGATGGCAAGATATTATCCAAGATCAGTGTCTTCATGGCCATAGTTGCAGGCATAGTAATCTCCATCATGTCTTTCTGCATTTCCTTATATGTTGAATGCTTAAGCTCATTTACTTCTGTGTGAATATAATAATAATATATTTTCATCATATTTTTCACAAAAAATGGACAAAAGGACACTAATTACTCTATGGATAAAAGATAAAAAGCTTAATGTCACCTTGTTGTTGTCCATCTTATTGAGGGTTGGGTGAGTATTTCTAATTATGGGGTCACCAATAACTAAAACATTACTATGAGTACCTATGGATTTTTTTGTGGGGAATTTAAGGGCATAGGTTCACAACTCTGATGACTTTTGGAGCAGGTATGTGAACTGGATGCAGGACTGAATGTTTTATGTGTGCACATGTGTGCGTGCACGTGTGTGTGTGTGTGTGTGTGTGTGTGTGTGTGTGTGTGTGTGTGTGTGTGTGTGTGTGTCTGTGTCTATGTGTACATGCGGGTGCAGGTGCATGACCATGTGTGTGCAGTTTAGTGGCATTGGCTTGTGCCTGGATAAACACCCTGCGCATATCTTGTGTAATTGTAATGGCCATGAAGACACTCATCTTGGATGATGGCAGGAACCATAGGTCTGTCACTTCCTAGAATGCCACTGTATTGCTATTCCCATACTTGTCTGAGACACCAGTTGCCCCTGTTGTCTTGGAGGCAGGGAAAAAGGGTGTGCCTGATGCTGCTTTTTTAGGCAATTCCTATCCTTAAGTGATCATCTTGGCCTGATGGGCCGGTTGTCAATGGAGCTATGTCAGTGGAAGGGGTTGGTAATATGCCCACCATGTTAATCATGCCTGACAGTGACATTGCAGACACTAACTACACCGTGCTTTGGATGCCATCATTGCCATGCTCAGATGTTTCCCCAGTGTCATGCATGCTCGCATCCATGAGGGAGGCCCCATACAAAGACTTATCTGCGAAAGAAAACAGAAACACCTTTGAGTATCAATTTAGCTTAGTGGCAACCCCAATTCCTAGTGCTGCAAAAGCTGTGCAAAAATATAGCATGCAAAAAATTAAAGCTCATGTACCCTGTGCACAACCTTGTGGCAGCTGAAGCCCTGAAATTCTGTTACTGTTTATGTGTCCGTATTGAACATGTGGCACATAATTGCTGTTGCATGTTGCAGGACATTGTACATATGTCAGGTTATAACCATCCGGGACATTACTGACAGACACCCACAGGGTTGGGTGAAGTTCTGCTGTAATGCCCAGTTTTGTTCTGAGTATGGGACAGTGGTCTGTCACACCAGACAGTGATGCTAGAAAGTCTATCTCTGCAATGGTGCTCTGTATATGCAGATCCCCACCCATGCTCATCCTGTGCAAGAGCATTTTCTATTTTGCTGGCATGGTGAATCCTGTTGGTTACATTATGGTGCAGTGTAGTGTTGTTCTCTTATGGCCACATATGTATGCATATCTTCAACAAGGTCCTGCCATTTTCAGAAGGATCCATTGGCTATGTTTATGTGGGCCTGCAGAAAGATATCTGCTTCTTTCTGGAAAAACTTCTGTATTGGCTTATGGTTCACAGGAGGTATCTCAGTCTGCTAATGTGAGCAATAAACAGAGCAAGTAATTAACCACTATCTACCACATCCACAGTGTGGTACCCTACTCCACACTCCAAAGTGAGCATAAACTGTGCAGTACCTACCCCACCCTGAGGCATTTGACAACTGCACATGTTGTTGCCATGGAACTGCTGAGAATCTGGTCAGAGGTGCTCCCTCCACCACACAACATTTTCCATTATGTGCCACCTAGTCCTGCTGTAGAAGTATGTGCAAATGGCACTTCATCAGTATATATGGTGAAGCATGCCCCTACACCATCTCACTGGTTGCTCTGCACCATATATCTGGAGTACTATTGCCATCTGCACATGTACTCTGTCTATCCCAATTTGGCAGTGACCTGATGCATGTATTACCTATGCATCTGTCTGCATGTTGACACACTCAACAAACATAATTTCAGACAAAAACTGGTATAATAACAATATGGCCACTGCCCACTGTTGCCTGCACCCTTGTCTTTTTCGGGGTACAACACAATGGGATGGTCAGGCCAACTGCAAGAAATGAATTGATATGTCACATACAGTACCTGATGTACCAACTAGGTAACTTTTAATAGGATAATTCCATTAAAACGTAACCTCCCCACACTGAAACATCACATTTCTCCTCAGTCCATAGAACTCAGATGTCTGGCCATACCAGAATTGTTTCAACTGTCTCTTTATTCCACAGATATCCCATGGTTAACCCAGTGTTCACCACTACAGTTACCTTTGTCCTTCTGACATAACCGTCTAAAGGAGATTGTGAAACTCCTCCTTAAAAGAGACACATACTTTTAGAATATGGTATTTCCCCCACTGAATATGGTCTGTGACCTCTAACCACACCAATGATACAGCATTCTGTATTCAGTAAAGCACTGAGAAACTTGACTACAAAGCTTTATGACAAAGCCCCTTATGGCTCCAATCTTCTCTCAGTAGTCAGATGATGGGCACTGCCCCCATACAACAACAACAACAACAGAGGCACAGTAAATCATCAGTAAATTTACCCACACAATTCCTCCAAATGTCACTGTCCCATGTAGACTTGATGTATGTCTATGCATCCACTCTGTATTGTAATGCTCAGTGTCTACTACTTTAAATTTGCTAAGAAACAAAATTCCATAGTGCAATGAGCAGTGTAATGGTCACAGATTTTTTTGTCATGCAGTTCCATGGCTCTTAGCACAGCAATTATGCTAATGAGGAAATCTAACTGTCTCTTAATGACACATTTTACATGATACGTACTGGACCAGTGCTGTGCAGTGAGGCTCATACATAAACAAGAACATGCATAAATGACAGTGAAGTGCCTTGTTGGATCAGTGAACTTTTAACTGGTAAGCCATGTTATAGCACATAGAGGACACTATACTGCAATGACAGAATGGGGTGTTGATTGTAAGGGCTACATGCAATCTGATCAGCTGACTTTCACACCTCAAACACAGTCTGACATGCATTCATTTATGTGCCACTATACGATGGTATCACTTACTGGTGAGCTATATCGCTGACTACTGATACATGCCATGCAACAATGCAAATTTTCTACCATTGTCCTCACAACTCTGACTTGTAAAATGATCATGCCTTTAGAGGGTTCTGAATGTGCCAGGGGCTCAAAGGTGAAGCAGAAAAGAGTCAAGATCTTTCCTTATTTCCTGCATAGAGATCACTTGGAGCACCTGTGAAGGAATGTTTTATGAAAGCCCCCAGTACAAGATGGATGCCTGGCATTGTCTTGTAAGGGAGTGAGGGATGCCACAGCCATCATGCATACCAATGAGCAGTGCAGGTTTCACCACTGTGACCTTTGATCATCTTTGCTAATAGAAAGAATAAGTTAGGAAAAGTGCTCCCTAGTTTTACTATAACATGCTCCAAACTTTTATTGAAAATACCCTTCACAAGTGCATTCTGTTGTAATTTAGTCTTAACAAGTAAACATATAGAGAGCATTTTATTCTTGGAAGTTTTCCTTTTCTTTTATGTTTTCACCTGCTAAGGAGAGTGAAGAAAACAGTGTGATGTGTCAAAGGTGTATGGAAAGGCACTCCAGATGCAGGGGTATGCATATGGCTGTGATGTATAGCTACTTATACTTTAGATAACTGCAGAGCTGCCGATTGTTAAAGTGTGTGTGTGTGTGTGTGTGTGTGTGTGTGTGTGTGTGTGTGTGTGTGTGTGTGTGTGTGTGTGTGTGTGTGTGTGTGTGTGTGTCTAAGTGTGCTGTCCTATGTTTCCTTGTCCATTGCCACAGCCCTTCCATCCATACAGGGTGTAATGGTGTCTCAGCTCAGCATTATACATGCACTGTCCCTTCCACACCCCTGGCAATGCTAGTTGAACCTAATGTGCCATGGACACACTTAATTGGGAACACTCTTTGTCATTTAATAGTAGCAGGCATATGTCATATTACATGCTGCTACCAATCGAATGAGGACCTTTTCTTTGCCAATGTTTCACCATTTGTAACTATGTATCCATGGCATGGTCTACATGATTAACGGCAGGCCACTATCCAGTAGGACAGGTCTGTCACCTCCTTATATATCCATTGAGTACATGATTTGGAACTGGAGGTGTCTCAGTCAAGCTTCTGTGGTCCGAGAATTTGCTCATTGAACTGAATGCACTGTTCTCATAACATACCTGCATATATGTGTATGACTTTATATGCACTATGTCATCCTCTACCCTGTGCCACACTGCCTGGAATTATGTCCTTTGATGTAGCAGGTGTGATGTACATATTGGCACGACAGACCTCACAACATTATACTGCTGTGGCTACTTCATAACAAACACTGATATACAGTATAAATAATGTTTTTTCCTGTTCTATTTCTGTTTTTAATACTACCTTTTTATATTTCTTTGTTATTTTAGTTTTGTTTCTCTTCATCTATGCTCCCATTCTGTGAGTGTCAGTGTGACACCTCACCAATAACCTACCCTGCAATTATCTGTTGAGTTTCCAGCTGCCATCAGTCCTGCCTGTCTGCATGGTGATGTAGGTCATCCAGAAGGAGGTGAACTGGAGGATTCCACAATGATGTCTGGTGGCATGTTGTCTATGAAGATACAAGGATTTCATCATAGAATGGCACTGATGGGTGACAGAGTGACAGTATATAACTCAGAAGGAGTTGGAGGATGAGGTGATGGCACGGATAGACTGGTGAAGTGATGCTTACATTGGCAGCCTATTCTTCTGTGAGTGGCAGGTGCTCACTAGTGCCAGACCCTAGCTATTGGACTGGCAATAGCTGGGCCAGCCAAAAGTGAAGTCACAGGGATAATGAACACCTGGCTAGGTGCAGCACTGGGCAGCACAAGAATCATGTGTCACTTCACCATATCCTGAGTCACACTGTTCCCCTTCCTTGTGTTTAATATCTCTTTCCAACACCTACTCCAGTCCTCCCACACATATTAGTTGTTCTCCCTTTGTCTGCCTGTGTTCCTCCTTTGTATTCCGTCTTCCATTTCTGCATCTCCTCTATTGGTCTTTGACTGTATTTTGTGCTTGTTTGTATGTTCCTCCTAACATCCCTCTACCCTCTTCACTGATTGCACCCTCCTCTTGCTACCTCCACCCGCTACCTTTCTCTGGAAAAAAGGAAAATGGGCATTTCTTCCCCAGGAAAATATACCCTTACCCAACCCCATCTCAGTACTCCATTCCACTAGTCATTATGTGTATTTATCTGCTTGCTCTTCTCCATTCACAACTGTCCAATACTCCCATTTCCTTTGCAGTTTTAACAACAAATTGTAAGAACTCTGCTGTGAATCCTTTACTAGAACTGTCAGCTGTTCCTGTTGCGATGTGTCATTTAGCATGTAATCATGCATCATTATGAGAATGTTATAGGAATGCTGCTGGTTTCAGGAAGTCATGTGACTGTCACTATGCAATGCTTGACTTTCTGTGATCTGTTGAGATTTGTCCAGAGCATTGCCTAATTAATTTAACTCCATCATGCAATGTGGCTCCTATTACATTCAGTTTCATGTTTACACAGACCATACTATTTGCCATTATGTGGCTGCATAGTCTGTATTTCTGAATTCCATCCATGGCATATAATGTACAAGCTTATTTATTAAGTATATGTAAAGCTATAGAAACTTAATTATATCTAAAAATGGTAAACTGTCAGCTCAACTCAGTGGTCATCTGCCATCTATAAATAATGGTACATCTTACCAAATTAGACTAGATAAGAATACCAAATGCACAATGTGTTTGGCTTTGATCCAAATGATCAAGCCACGAGGACTGAAGAAGAAGGAAATTAAAAGAAAAGAAAAGTGGAGGTACAAGAAATAGAAATTTTGTATAGGAAAAAAAATGAAGTTAGAACAATGTGATAATTATTTAAACAATAAGTCTACTGATCAGTAATTTTACAACTCAGTATTTGTATGACATTTTAATAGTCAACATTAAGTTTATTGTTGTTTTCTAGTTTTTACATATGAGTAAGAATTATTGCAAATCCTCACCAGAAGTCTGTCCTTTGGATTTTCATCTGATGAGAATGAAAATCAATTGCACTTTCCTTTGCAATCATATTTCAGCCCTTTGTTGTCTTCTATTGTTGGAATGTTTCAGTGCATCGCAGATTAATTTCCTTCCATTTTTCTTTCAGTTGTCATTTTCCTAAAAAAATCAATTTTACTTTAACAACCTCTTCCATTTATGATGCTCTAGAGATACTGCTGTGCCTGAAATTATTTTATAAGAAGTGATACAAAGCAAGACTTTGCCATTTTGCAACACTGTGTAAATTATTGTGTTTTTGCTTAAAGAATATCTAGTACTGGAATGCATGATATCGCATGCAAAATGGGATGCATTAAACTAGCAAAAGTACTGTGTGGTATGCGTCATGATAATCCATTTACATTTACACACACACACACACACACACACACACACACACTAGAGCAGGCATGCACACACATACAAAACATATAGTGACATTTAGTCTTTGAATTCTGGCTTGGATTCATATACAGGCACAGCATTAAATGGTTGTTGTTGTGTCTTTTGGCTTTTCCCAGTTAGGGGTTGCCACAGCGGAACTCCGGTCCGCTAATGATTGACAGTAGACTTTTACATGCCGAGTTGCCAGCCCTGACGCACAACCTTCAAATGAAGGTACGCCCATTCACGCATGTCTCCACACAGAAGACGCTTTAGCTGGGAATCGAACAGGACAATGTCTTACTGTGAGGTGACATGAACTGGTAAAGAATACAGCTCAGAGGTACTTAAGAACATATTAGCATAAGCACAGCATCAACAAGCTGAGGAAAGACCTGCATGGTAAAATAGAGGTGTTACATTATGGAGAGAGCAGCAGTATGTTGCCGCAGTGGACAAACAGTGCTACAGATGGGTATGTGACTGAGGGATAAAGCCTTTATTACAGCCCAGCCAACTATTGAATTAGTAGCCTGGGTGACTGACAGAATGGCAGGAGAGCAATGGGCAATACCATCCTGAGAGGAGGGAGGGGATGGTAGCCTCAAAGACATTCTCTACATGATCACTGATGGAGGCCATGGACTTGTGTAGTCCTAAGAGGTATTAAAGTGGGGAACTTGACTGAGCTGCTGCTGAGCTGGAGCAATAAATCAGGACATCCCCAGTGTGCCTGCACTTTGGATGTAAGCAAGAGACTGCAGGGAAGGGGGTGGTATAGGGTAGGGCATAAGGAAAAAATCTCTTGGCAGACGTTGAGATAGCAAGACCTCCCAGGACATTCATAGGCACTGTACTAGCCCCAGCCCATATGGAAAAAGCCTAGAAGAGTTGGAAAGGGCTGGTAGATCTGGAAATGGACATGGTGCACTTATGGTGTCATAAGATGAAGCAAGAGGAACTTAAAAAAACAGATGGGTGCATAACTAAAGTGGTGGAGGCTGCAGCAAAATAGACCATACATGTCAACCTGAGCAATGAAGTGCAACAAAGCTCACACTACATATAACCAGCAGGGGGTGCACAGCAAAGTACTGATCCAGTTTATCTTTGAAATGTGGAGAAAAGGATATATGAAATAATAATACAGCAAGCGGAGGAAAACACACAAGGTAACCATAAGGTATGACTCACAGTGAGTGTGCGTGTGTGTGTGTGTGTGTGTGTGTGTGTGTGTGTGTGTGTGTGTGTGTGTGTGTGTGTGTGTGTGTGTGTGAGAGAGTGTGTGTGTGTGTGTGTGTGTGTGTGTGTGTGTGTGTGTGTGTGTGTGTGTGTGTGTGTGTGTGTGTGTGTGTGTGTGTGTGGGAGAGGATAAAGGAAAATCTTTTTTTTCTGTGAGGTAGAGAGCCTCATTTTCAGTATATAATAAAGAAGCATCGGTAGAGTAGGTTGGAGGTAGCAAAGAATGTCTAGAGAAAGCAAAGGCAATAATGGACAACAAGCACAAAACTGAAAACAGACAAAGGCAGACAAATATGGGCGAGGGGTATACATGCAAAAAGTTGACCTGACAATTGATGGGCACAGACTGATAGATAGGTGGTAACAGTGGTGGGGGGATAATTAAAATGTTTCCAGGCATGTAGCAGTAGAGAGGGAACACCTGGATTCCGATAAGAGCGGGGCCATGGCCGGATGACAGACTGGCCCAGAGGGTCACGTCCAACCATCAGTCACCTCCATGTCCAATGTTGTGAGCAAGCTATGCCTCTGAAGGCAGGATGATCAAGGTCTGCTAGTCACATAACTCAACAAGCCATTGCAGGAGGTGCATCACAGTGTTGAGGCATGCATCCAGCTGTCACTGTTTGTCAGAGGGTATCATTCTGTACAACTCAACCAATATCAACAGATGATGGGACACTCCCTCAAGGGCACTATCAGAAGAGGAACCTCTGTCCCAACTTCACTGAGGCCAGCAATAAACCCTGCTGGCCACCTTCACCAGAATGATATCCATTCCATTGCTGAGAGGTAGACCTGGAGACTACTGGATATCCAGCACAAAAGGCATTGACTGGTTCACACTGAGGTGACTACTGCCACTTGCAACAAGAAAGACCGAGCACACTGGCATTCTCATGTGGTACACATATAATGGCCATTACATACTGGAGTATTAGACATAACATATTAAACCCACTGTCAGCAAATTTGCTTGTGCCTACTACAACATCTTGTCATGTTCATTTGCTGTTTTCACACTGCTGTAAAAGAAAATTTGCACAACATAGTACATGGTAGTATAATATTGTAAAAGAGCAGGAAGGAAAATGCCCATAATACATGTCCATCTCACTCCCTTACCTTTGTCTCCCATTACCAAACAGGACAGTACTGTCTGTAGCAATGTTCACTGTACATTAAACTGGCATCATTCACCATCCTGGCAAACACATGCCAGTCATCCAGCTTGCATAGGGGGCTATCACATAGCCCCATAAGACACTCGGAAAGATCTTTATGCAGGAAAAATAAGAATCTTTTGCTGTCCTTGTAAACTATGCAGGAGACAAGCAGCTCTCAGTGCTTAAAAGCCATGATCACAAAATAGAAGAGAACACTAGATCATCATGGAAAATGATAATCTTACCCAAGGATATGCGGGTATCAGATAAATCAAATTAATCCACAAAAAAGTGTTAAGGGCATAGGAAATAGGATCCAGTCTGAAGAATAAAAAGAAAAACTAGCAAAGGAAATGCTTGTGTGAATCCTACATTGATAAAAATTGTTCCTGAAATTAGAGAACAGCTATAAAGGAAATATCAAGATGTTAACGGATGACTTGATGAGGTTTCTGGTGTATTAAAATGATGCAATACTTTAACAAGATATGCCTAGTCCACACTGTAAAATATCTTTTACACACTAAGTGAAATGACTAACCAGCTCACATCCTGTTTGATGTGGTTTCCCACACACAGTGTACAGCATTAAACAGGACTCATGCTGATTACTATGACAGCCTGCTAGAGGACAGATTGCAGCCTTATGCCCTAGACTCCCATAAATATCTTGCACTCTTTCAGACTGAGGTCCACAGTAGCCAAATAGATAAGAAGATCATAGTAGTTCCAATGCAACTGAGATGCAAAGCCATTTCCACCTTGCCAGATCTCAGCCTTTAGGCCTTGACTCCTTTTTCAATGGAGGCTGAGGGAATCAAGCTCAGGACTACAGAAAGAAGCTTGTTACTGCCAGACTTGGCCTATAATGACTGAGGCTTGATGGATCATTGCCAGACTTCAGTACTGAGATTAAAGCAGACTGGTTCTAGAAGGATGAGCACACCCCATGTTCCAAGAGATGCGGGTCTGAACATGGTGGAGAAATGGTCTGATATTGCACTCCAATAAGTTGAGTGATAGCTTTTTGTGTAAATCTCCAGACAGACTGTCAGGACAGGAACATTTTTTTTATTTTTTTCTCCAGAGAAACTGTTAAGATAGAGGACTTCAATGGACTTGAGCACATAGATATGACTGACTAGGTCATATTTCTCAAACAGGGCTTGATAGACAGCCCTTAATATCCTGGTTGATTGGGTGGGTACCTACTGTTACAGAAGAATTACAGGGTGGACTTGGTAAGATAGCCTCTGGCATGGATATGCTGTCAAATATAAAACAGATATAAGAGTGCGGGTCTCTCAAATTTTCTGCTGGAGGTGAAGCCACTTGTAACTGGTATTTTGAACTGAGATAAATGAAATGAAGGTAATGAGGACTGACAGTATTAAAGTTGCCTAAAAAGAAAGGCTGAATCACTAAAATGGTTGGCAGACTAAGCTGTTGACATCATCACAGTCACTACCTTGGAGCATTAAAATGGGGAATTAACTGCAGAAACTAGAAGACCAAACCATGCAAATGTCACTGTAGCTCAAATATGGAGGGCTGGTAGTCTGATGAAACTAGTCCATTAATTGTAGGCCTGATGAGAACATTCATATAGTCTACATATTTAAAACAAGGAAGCAGGTGGGCTCCAAGAACTATGTAGTACATTGAATGTTTCAATTATACTCTGAATTAAAAAAAAATTGTTATGCAAAATAAAACTGTTCTTAAATATCTCTTGGTGCTCTTGTGCTGTAATTTCATACTAGAACATAAACAGTGGCCTCCACAGAGCAGTTGGAAACTCAGACAGCATTAAAAGCTGTAATACACTTGGACTGTCACACTTTTTCTTTATGTGTAGCAGTGTAATGTGTATTACATCACCTTTTGCTACTGAATCATATACATTTCACTTCTGGCTGCTGTTTATGATGCAGAGCTAAGTGTGCAACAGCCTTCAGAGCTGTCAAACACTTTGCACAGCTACAGTTTCTTTTTTTCCCCTTTTTATCTGTCTTGTAGTATACTGGGACACCTAAAGTTCCATGCGTTACAATGACTTCTGTGACAGCACTAAGCATGCCACAGTTTTCAAAACTGCAAAACACCTGGTTCTACTACATGTTTTCTCTCAGTCTCTTTATATTTGATAATATATAGGACAGATAAAGCTCCATGTACTGCAAAGAATTATGATCTGGTATCCCTGATCATAACCAAATGGTTATATGTTTTTGAAACTGATATCAAGTTTCACATCTTGAGGATATAAAAAGGAGGGCCAACTTCTATAATAATAATAAAAAAAACTTTAGGTGACTACAGGTCTCAGAAAAAGACTATCATAATCAAAGAAAGGAGAGATGGTCACAGACTAATAATAGTGGAGGTATTGTGATATGGGGTGATATTTTGACTATCATATCTTATTTTAGTAGCAAGAGTTTCATGAGTTTATCCAACAGGAATTTATATTGGAATGGACAAATGCATGCCTAGACAACTACAGGAAAGTTGGCCTGTGGAAAACACTCCCCTGGGGATTTATAGTTAAGGAATTGTGAGTGAGTACAGCCACCCAAATAAATACATGCTAGAAAATTCCTTAAGGAATGCATGACAGCAAGTAGCATAAAACAATCATTAGATTTCTCTATGACATACCGAATCACATAACAAGAATGGTAATTCCTGGAAGACAAACTTGCAGACATTAAACAAATGAGGCAATGGTGGTAAATAGTATCAGAAAAACTTAACATGCAAACAGAACAAGATTAGAAGCAAAGATACAATCATTTCACAAGGGGGGACACTTCTTGTAGCACACATATGGTGGAAACAGTTCAAGCACTCCATGGTTGTGTACCATGGTGAAAGAGGAAAACTGAAAAATAGATCAAAATTATATCGCACTCTACCTTTGATTGCTAAATCACATTAGCTTAAGTTATTTTGAGCGATTGCTACTGTTTTCTGCCTTTATGTGTGCATTTCACTGCATTTTTTTTTGTAAAAAAAATATTTTTCTTTCTCTCACGGTCACTGCTGGAAGACTGCCTTGAAATTGCCTTCAGCAACTGATTTCCAGCTAGTTTTTTAAGTGGTTTGTGTTAGCATTTCACTTGTGGGTCTCTTCTGCTGTGATTTTACATCAGGAGGACTGAGTTTATTCATCTTGTGAAAGGAGGACTTTTCCTGGTCTATCTCAGTTGGGAAATACACAAAAGGACTCATAGTATAGTCATTGAACTGGCCAGAGGGTTAATTAGTTAGTGTTTTTTTTTTTTGTGCTGATATAAATTTTGCACATTTATGAGGGTCAGCATAGCAAACAACTAGAAAGGACATTTTCCCTGTAGAATGGCCCAAAAAACAATGCCCTGTAAATCATCAATATACCTTGCATACTTACAAGCTTAAATCAGCTAGTTTGGTGTTGAGTGGCAATACCTACAGATTTAAATGAAGTCAGTGTTGTAAAACATTAAAGTTAATAGAATTTAGTACTGTTTAGCATAGTCTGCTCCATTAAAACAACCTTATTAGTCTGCATCAACAAAGCACCTTTAATAGCCTTCTAACCCCAATACACCACCCGCATGTAGCTCAACAATCAAGGTACTGGACAGTATGGATATGCAATTTCCTAACTTCACTGTAGCCGTGGCCATCTTGAGACAATATAGCAACTGTCTCAAGTTTACTAACAACCATTTAATCCTTATCAGAGCAGAAAGTGTATGTGAGAGTTGTACTTACACAATGACACTGGAGACTAAACTCTCTCATATAAGCACAGATCAGGTCATTGAAAGCGCACACACATCACACACACAGACTAACATATGCTGAGACACTTAAAATCAACCTTCCTAAACAACAAAGATCACCCACACAGCATGTTGTCAAAGCTATGCCTCAGCAAGTACAAATGTACTCAGAAAAAACAATACCTAACACCACACATATAATTACTGTTGGTGGATCCCCAAACACTAAGCCTCTAAGGCAACCAAACATTTTTTAGGATTATCATCATAGGGGACATCATTGTAAGACATACTGAAGCCCCTCTAACCAGGCTGAACAAGAAGATAATGGTTAGTTGCTCACCTGGAGCCAGGATCAGCCAAATCACACACACACTCAAGTCATTACACCACAGGTACCAGTATGATTCCATCATAGTCCATGTAAGTGTAAATGACCTGTGATGTACCTCCCTAGACTCAGGCTATGTGCTTCAGGCTCATTTAAGCCTATCATTGTGCAACATATTACCATCACTGAGGATGATGCCACAATATGAGTAAAATATGTTTGATTTCAACAACTGGCTGCTTTTCTGGTGTCATTCATAGGATATCCAATATTTGTCATCTTGGGAGGAAATGGGTAACAGAGCACATTGCTTTGACATTGCTTTGACAAGGATAGTCTGCACCTTTCTCTTCTAGATGTTTGAATACTAGCTAAAATTGTTTCTACCTCTATTGTGCCTTTTTTTAGGCAATGTCAAATTGACAATCCTACCTAAACAGCAAAAGTAACTCAATTGAACCTGAATGTGTTACTGCTCAATGCCTGGAACCTAAATAATAAACTACACTCCATCTAAGCCCTCCTCACACTCAAGAGTATAGACATGTGTGCAGTTATTGTGACATGGTTTAAAGTAGCAGAGAGAGTACTCCATCACTGCATTCCACACTTTTAGGCTAGCAGCTACACAGATAAGGGCTAAAGGTGGAGGTGTCTCAATGTGCATCAATAAAAAGCATACCTCTAGGGTAGTCAAACAGAATGACATGCTGAAGTTTCTCCACATGCAGATCACTGGACACTGAATCTCATACCATTTCCTAACCAGCTATAGGTCACCCTCCATGTCCCAAGAAAATCACAAGCCATACTTGGACCTAATAGAGGCACTTACCATCCAACCTAACAACCTCCTCAGTAGAGACTTTAATTATCACTCAATATACTGATAATCTTACATGTCCTCAAATCTACATGCACAAAGATTCCTGGAATTCGTAAATACAAGCACCTTGACCAAATAGTGAATATGCCCACTAGAAGCTCAAACATACTGGACCTCATGTTCACAAATATGGGACAATGCTGCATCCCACCCCCAATGTATTGTCCTCCCCGGTAAGGTCTAACTATAAAGATGTTTCTTTCAAAAACAAATCAACTCCATAATTCCATTAAAACCAGTAACAGTTAGGAATTATTTCAGGACAAATTACCTTTTAGTAAGTGATAGTTTTTCAAAATTCAATGCCACTCCAAACCCCAAGAACACAGCGGTCTTTACTGACTTACTCTCAGAAAGTCAGTACAACCATGCCAATGGCTGCATTGAGGCTACTTTAGCTACCAGAAGTAAGCACTAGCCCCAGAAATAAACCACCATGGTAGCATTCCAAATTAAGCAGGATATATAACAAAAGGGAAACAATTATGGCAGAAATCAGGAAGGGTAATTCCCATAAAGTTAAAAGCTCTTATCAAACTAAATAGGCAGCCAAAAGGGTTAATTAAGTTAAGTAAAGCCAACTAAGAGGTTAAGATATCCTCCCAGGAGATAACCATAAGACCTTCTACTACTATGCCAGAAACCTTAAGGGCAGCAAACAACAATGTGCTGAACTGGAGGTTAGTGGTGCCACATTCACTGAGCCTGGTGATATAGCAAACGTGTTAGTGGACAAATTAATTTCCCACTTTACAACCCTCTAACCCTCAGCCATCCCACAAAATGTACTCTCAAACATAATCCTCCAGCTATAACTAGGGAGCATGTACTGGCTGGACTCACTGAAGCCAAGAACACAGCTGCAATGTGCCCTAATAGTATTCCAGGATACTTTCTGAGCTGTCTAAAATATGATTTATCAGGATCCCTGGAGTCAATATTTAACTATGGTCTTAAACTAGACTTTGTACCATGTGAATAGAGGACTGCAACAGTCACTGGCCTTCAGAAGGGAGGATCTTCCACAGGTCCTTGAAACTGCAAATCCATTAGTCTGAGTAGTATTATTTGCAAAGCCTTGAAAAGAATTATCATGGAAATTATCATCAAGGACACAGGAGACCCCCAGACACTGGATCTGTCACAGTTTGGCTTTATCAAAGGAAGGCCATGCTTACTAAATTTGGTGGACTTATTTGAAAAGGTCACTAAGGCAATGGATGAGAGGAAAATGGTACATACTGCTTATACCTAGATCTGGCTGAAGTGTTTGATACAATACTCCATTTGTCCATTGTCAACAAAATTTCAAAACTAGGTATAAACCCCTTCATAACACTCTGGATAGCTAGCTAGCTCATTAATAGGACCCAGGAAGTTATAATCAGTGAGGCTACCTCTACAAAGAAGCTGGTAACCCAAGGAATTTCCCAGGCCTCTGTGCTAGACCCATTCCTCTTTAGCATGTAGTTCTCAGATGTCAAATACAATGTCAAATATCTCTGGCTAGCCAAATTCACAGATGATTGCAAACTGGGAGCTGTCATTGAATCCCCCCAAGATGAGAATACCTTTCAGGAAGGCCTAACACAGACAAACACATGGTGCTAAAGCCATGGATTAAAACTCAATATGAAGAAATCCATTTTAGTACCTTTTGAGAAGCTGGCCACCCTAGGTAACTATGTCATCAATAAAACACCCCTAAAAGTTGATTCAGTAGTCAGGAATCTGGGAACTCTTATAGATAATAATCTAGCCTTCAGACAACATGTGTCCAAGGTAGTAAGAAAATCCCTCTGTGTTGCTCAAATTATAAGCAAGGGCATGGCATCTAGGTCCAGACAGGTCATCATACCACTGTACTCAGCCTTTCATCAGACCCATCATAGAGTATTGAGTATAATGTCACATTCAGTATGTACCAAACCAGACATATGCAGCAACTGGAACATCCACAAATATTCCTTACAAAAAAGAATACAAGATGTAAACACAATGTTGTATGCTGATTGCCTCAAAGCACTGTCTCTTTACTCAGTATCATATAGACTTCTGAGATGTGTTCTTTGCCTGGCATACTGGGCATCCCCGGACCTTGTTTTGATGAAACTTTTGCACATCCACAAAACAAACAGCATTAGAACTACCAGAGTAAAAGAACTAAATTTGACTTGCAACATAAATAGGGCACATTGGAGAAACCAATATCTTTCTCAGAGAATTCCCATTCTCTGAACAGGCTCCCCATCCATGTGAAGCAGAGTACCTCCCTGTCCCTATATAAGCACAACTTGGACCAACTAATGGTTAATCAGAAACTTACTTCCTGGAACCTATGCCTCTGGTGGACAGAGGCAGTTAGTAAATCACCCCATATATAAATCAAATATGTGGGTCAAATTTGGGTTGCATGACTAGATTTATAGGGACCCTAGTGGTCACTAGCCTAGTATATCCCTATGAACTTATGAATTGCTAAGTTATTACCACCACAGAATATAAATTACAAGAAAATTACTTATTCATGCACAAAAACACACAATTAAAAGAAATTCATAGAACCCACCTGATCACAAGTGCATCCCCACAAAACATGATCTAGCAATTGTGAATCAAGAAAGTTTGCTTCATGTGGTTGTAGGGAAACCCAATTAACAGATTTGGTAGAGTTAAATGTTTTACCAAAAGACTCCATTTCCTTGATAATATTATTGAAAATTTTTGACTCATACACTATATTATCGAATATGGTAGCTATGCAATTATACTATCATGTTTAAAAGTTCATATAGCAATAATTATGAAATATGTATATATGTTCATAAAAAGTCACCCAAAATATCACCTGCAACTTTTTTTACACAAGAATACACTTACTCTGCAGCAAACCATTTGGTACATTAGTGTCAATTACATTGCTACTTCTTACAGCAGACTCACACCATTCAGCCCCTCAACTGGTTAGCAAAAAAGGCAGTAACTAAATAATAATGAATAAAGTGTATTTCTGTACTTCTCAGTCTTGCCTCCTAACACTTTGCCCCTTCTCCCCACCCTTGCTATGCTACTGGAGAAACTACCTGGATAACTAAAGGTTTTGAAGGCAATGATCTTTTTTATGTAGGATTTTATTCATTTATTTCTTCATTTGTTAGCTGTTGTAGAAGACTAATCCACAAGGGCCAATTTCAGTCTTAGATTGGGGACTAGAAACTTCAAAATTATTGCTATATCATAACAATTTAAAAAGTGCACTTTTACACATATGCAGTTAAGAAAAAATACAACACACTACTGATGAAAAGTTGCAATTTTAATAGTATGCAGTCCACACAAAATAAAATACATTACAGGACTAACTAGAAAAGACACATAAAGTGAAGTCAGTAATTATTAACCATAATAATAACACCAATGGTGCAAACAACACTAAAAAAAATGCTATGCGCAACCACCTTAAAAAGGAATTCTTTAGCATTTTCATTATTTTTCTCTACCAGTATACCACCCAAAAAACAGTGATTACATTTTATTCTAACCAGTTCCATGTGATTAGATACTGCCAATCATACATTTTATTTATTTAGAAACATTAAACAAATTAGAAAAAAATAAACCTACACTGAGAATATGTACCACATTTAAACATACCCCAAGATGAACCATTATCAGTTGAACATTGATTGTAATATTGCATTAAAGGCCAATAAGGTTAGTGATCCTCTTCTAAACAAAACTTTGTGTTTGTCCCACCCTGTCCAACAGGTCTGATGAGCAAAACATTCACATCCAATTTTTCTTAAAACTTTCCTTAATCTCATAAATCCTATGGAAATAAGATAAAACTATGGCATTACTGAATTTTCTATTTTAGCCTGTAGTGACATTGTGTCAAATTCATTCTGTTTGATACCTTAAAATACGTGTAAAACTAGATGATTTTTGCTTCACCTGTAAGGTAGTCCCCCTCTAGAAACATTCCTTCCAATGTTTCTTTCTCCTTTGTAAAATGTTTATCATTAGATTTCTTTTTTGCCACAAATGCTTGAACAATGTCGCCTCCTTAAAAATGTAAATGTAAAATACAACATCTGATTCTTTTTTACCTTTTACATATAAGTTTAGTTATGAAAGTACCACTTTTTAGACATCAGTGTTCCCAAAATGTTATGGAACAACAATTTGAATCAAACAATTATATGAAGAAAACATTATCATATAGTTATTTGCATTATTTAAGTTGTTACTCTATGTGGCAAAAAAAAAAGAAATCTAGTAAAGGAACAAATGGTCTAACTCTCTAGACTGGCTTCTAATGCAGAGTGCAATGGATCTGATGAAGTCCTGGTAAAGAAACTGAACAAAGTGCTAAACCTTAGAAGTTAATAATTATGTGAGGTATGCAAAAACAAACAAAAAGGTTTAAAATGAAAACTGAAATAAGGAAGCGAAGACAGGAAAACAAAGAATAGAGAAAATAATGCATAAAAGTAAAAACAAAAGATACAATAAAGCAAAGACGAAAGGCTATATCAAAGGTAAAGAAAAGAAATAGAAAAAGTAGAAAAGAAGAAGAAAAGCGCACTGAAGAAAATGGGAGAGGAGAAAAGAAAATAAGATGAAACTGACAAAGAGAAAATTAAAAGATGGACAAAATGTATGTAAGTGTCAGTGAAACTGAAAGGTATATAAAATAAAGTCAATGGGAAAGAAGTTGGATGAATAAATGAGAAAAGGTCACCTAATACCTGAAAAGTGAATGCATTCAGCCTCTTGAAAAAGATGGCCATTGAACTCAGTTCTAGGAGAAATGGTAATAAAATTACATATTTTATTAGATATAATTTTAAAGGAGTTAAGACTTTTCATTGAGGTACAAGAGATTAAAAGCAGATCATACACATACTGAAAAATTACTGTCCCTTTCCTTATAGTTCTCTAGTTTCTCTACCTGCATGAGACAAAAAGTGAGATATCTTTCAAGCCCTGAAGAAAGTCTGTGTACTTCTGATATAGTATTGTGGGTATACTATTAGACATTTAGAGTATGCTCAAGTCAAGGGCCCAAGTTTTTCAGAGGATTTTGTGTGTGTGTGTGTGTGTGTGTGTGTGTGTGTGTGTGTGTGTGTGTGTGTCTGTGTGTGTGTGTGTGTGTGTGTGTGTGCACGCACGCGTGCACATGTGTGCCTGCATGTTTATTTCTTCTTCTTATGTTTTTTTTTAGTTAAGACGAAGACGTTTCTTGGAACTAATCTAGTTAGCTAAAGGCAATAAATCTAGTTTGAACAGAACTTTTTTTATAAATATAAAGAATAACAGAAAAATATATAAATACTAATATGTAGCTGTTTCATGCATGATGACAGTTTATAAATATAGAAAAGCAAAGGAGAAAATATAGAATCATAAGGAACATCTTTAAGTAGAAGAGCTTTGGAAGTGACATTAGAATTTATATTGATTTATATAAACAGAACAATGAGATAGAACACTAAAAAGAGATTTGGAGGCAATGTTACTAATACCATATTTAATTATGGCTGGGTGGAGTATAGTGTTATTAGCCATATCAAAAACTCACAAATTGTACCACTTATTTGATGTTTAGCTATATACTCATTACTATATCATCAGTTCAACTTCATACATGAAAACAGTACTTGATCAGAGAAATATTTGGCAAGTTCCTTAAATTTTTTTAAGTAACATCCATAGAATGGATATCAATCTAAACTCAGTACAGGAGTTAGGATTTTTAACTTTAGGAACTGGTTTGATGTGGGTATCTTCCAATTTTCAGAAAAAATGTAAAAGTAATCAAAGATATGTTTTGGAGGACATAGAATATTCTCTCCACAAACTTTTACAAATCATGAGTGAAGATCATCAGGGCCTGGGGGGATTATTGTTAGAAGTTTATAAATAATAAAGGTTCATAGACAGATACTAGACATGCAGTCCAGCAAACCATTAATGAGCTTAGTCCAAATTCTCCATTGCGTGAAAACAAAGTCTAGTTAAATGACTTTCACAAGGCCACACAGTAGTCAAATGAAAGTTGAGGGAATCAACCCTTCTGCCTTAGTAAGTAGCTCATTTACATTTCATAGACTTAAACCCCTGGGCTAACTTACTGACAAAATCATAGGATTTTGTAGCTTTAAAATAGAAGAGTGGGGAGAATTCTGAGGAGCTGGGTTAGAGCTGCATGTGTTCGGAGAAGAAGTTGGTGAGGGGGGATATGACAGAATTCATTAAGAAAATCTTCTGCTGAAAGAGGGCCAAAGTGAGAATTAATATGAATTAATATTTCTCTTGCTATACTTCAGAGCAGAATTTTAGGGTGATTACAAAGTCTTTCCTGCTTAAATTGTAAATTGTTAGTTTTATGTCCTCTAATACTTGTTTTATTTAAGTTATGAAAGGAGATTTTTTCTTTAGCTTCTAAAGTAATAATCTATTTTTTATATTACACAAATTTCAACTCTGAGTTTATCACAGCTTGCACCTTTTTAATAAGCCAACTATTTGAGCGTTTATTTGTACTGAGAGCGTAAGAGAATTTGTTGTGTTTGGATACTGATTAGTTTCAGAAAGGATGCTCTATAGTTCAGAGAAACCATTGTTCATAGGTTCATAGGTGTGTACTAGGCTAATGGCCCTGGAGCCTTTACAAGCCTAGCCTATTAAAGTGCCCTGACATTGTGCTGCCTGACATTATTTTTTAATCAAAAGGTAGTTAAGCTAGCAAAATATTTAGATGAAAGAAAAATGAGTAAAGATTACAGAGAAATGGTCACTTAAAGATGAAGGGCGAATCAAAAGATTATACATGTTATAAGGAATATTAGTAATAAATAAATTGAGCAGAGAGTGATTATTTGGCTTGTTATTGTGTCTGGTAGGTTCAGTAAATATTTGTGTTAAACCAAAATAAAGTGGTACAATAGTGCTGAAATAAAACACTAAAACCAAAAAAGAGCACTAAACATTGTGAGTCTTCGGTTTATTACAAAATGTTAAGCACTTTCATCAATGCCAGTAGACTTCCTCAGAACACTGCAACAATATAAAAACTAGATTTAAATAATACATACCCAATGATGATTGGTTAAATATTCCACCAATAATTTGATGAAAATAACCACAATTCATGAATATTAAATACAGTTCATGAATATTTAATATACCATTTTGTTAAAAACACAAATTAAAAACACATGATTTATGCATTTATATAATCACATCTTGTTTACCAAAAATGTTCTTCACAATATGGAATGTAGATTAATATGTTATAATATATTACCCAAACAAAGTACCTAAGAAGGCCTTTGTTATTACTTAAACCTGCCCTGCTTTTTCTCTTAATATTGGCAGGATGGTTAGGTGATCATTTAACCCTGGAAAAAAGTTGGCAGCCAATCTTAATTGCCATAGTAATTCCTTTTTGCTGAGAACATTTTGCCAGACTCCCCCTCTTGCTTCTATATATACAATATCAAGAATAGCAAATTTGAAACCACAAAAATTAGCACATTATAGACTGTTCAATGCAAAAGGCTAGGTACTTGTACTCACGCACAAGTACCTAGCCTTTTGCATTGAATTTACTCTTTACTTACCAGGTACTTGGTGCGTTAATCCGTTGGGCCGTTATCTCTGATATTTTAAACATTATAGACTGTGTTTAAATAAGGCATTAGCTTCCTTCTTTAAAACACAGTATTTTTATTTTTGTTACCTAAGGAAACTGAACTTTCCTGTAAAATATAGGGGCAATAGGGACATCTACCACAAGGCCTAGTCCCATTTGAATTTCCCTGTTCACCTTTGTTAAAAATTCTTCTTTCCAAAACTGACTTTAAATTAGTACCTATCTTAGTGGAAAACAAAGGTTTGTCACCTAATGCTTGAAATACTTCAGGATTAGTTTTAAAACTACTCCAGTTTTTGTTAAGTATCTCTTAAACTCCATGATACAAAGGGCTATATTGCACGACGCAGGCCTGTAGAAAATCAATTTTCCTCTCACTATTAAAGGGTTCATCAGGACTAGTAATTTTATTAAGTCCTTTTCCTAAAAGCGGTGTATACCTTTTACCCCACTCGTCCAACACCCCTTTTAAAATAGTATCAATGAATTCACCAGGGTAACCTCTTTCTAAGAACATATCCTTTAAATGTATAAACTCATTAATTACATCCTCCTTTAAGGATGACATCCTGGCTACCCTGATGGCCTGACCTTTGATAATACTTTTCTTTTGAAAAGGGGTGATGACTGTGGAAGTGCAAATAACTATTACAAAAGTTTTCTTACGATACACTCTAGAAACAATTTTCTCAGGCTACTTTAATATCTTAGTATCCAAGTAATTAATTTCCTGTTTGTGGTAATCAAAGGTGAATTTCAAAAAGTTAGTAGTTTCATTCAGGTATTGGATAAAAGATGGAATAGACTCTGGGGTTCCTTTCCATAAAATAAAAATATCATCCAAAAACCTGTTATAAAAATGAATGTTTGAAAAAAATTCACTTTTGAAAACATACACTCTTTCCCATCCTAGCAAGACTAAATTTGCATATACAATGTGCTAATTTTTGTGGTTTCAAATTTGCTATTCTTGATACTGTATATATAGAAGCAAGAGGGGGAGACTGGCAAAATGTTCTCAGCAAAAAGGAATTACTATGGCAATTAAGATTGGCTGCCAACTTTTTTCCAGGGTTAAATGATCACCTAACTATCCTGCCAATATTAAGAGAAAAAGCAGGGCAGGTTTAAGTAATAACAAAGGCCTTTTTTAGGTACTTTGTTTGGGTAATATATTATAACATATTAATCTAAATTCCATACTGTGAAGAACATTTTTGGTAAACAAGATGTCATTATATAAATGTATAAATCATGTGTTTTAAATGTGTTTTTTAACAAAATTATATATTTAATATTTATGAACTGTATTTAATATTCATGAATTGTGGTTGTTTTCATCAAATTATTGGTGGAATATTTAACCAATCATCATTGGGTATGTATTATTTAAATCAAGTTTTTATATTGTTGGAGAAGTCAGAGGAAGTCAACTGGCATTGATGAAAGCGCTTAACATTTTGGTAAGGTACTGCTCAATACTTGAAAAGATCCTGCTGTAGTCATATTTATATCGGAGGAACTCTGAATCAAGCCTAATGAGTTCATTCAATTCAACCAATAAAGAATAGTGTTTAATCATTAAATCAAGAAGTTCGAAGCCCTGACGGTCAAACAAAGCAAGTAGATCTTTATGAAATAATGAATTAACAGCTAAACCAATAGGATATTGATAATGGCGTAAGCCTTTAGGAACTATTTTAAGTTTTAGACATTCCTGAAAGTAGAATATCTCTAATTGAGTCTTTTTCAATTTTACTAATAAATTGTCCAAGTTTTTAAGGTTAACTGAAATATTAACCTGCTCACCTTGATGTATGTCGCTCTGTGGTGTTGTACGATTACTTAATGAAGTGAAAGTAAAATTGTCTATCAACCAATTGTTGATATTAAAAGCTGAAGAGTTAGTTCCAATTTCAATAGTAGGCACTGGAACAGCCATTGCTCCTAAAGTGGTCAAACCAGGTGGAGAGATGGTATCTTTGTTCCGAACAGCAGGAGCTTCGTTATCTCTAGTTACAAAGTCCGAGCGGTCGTTTGTACACAAAGGTAGTTGCCAGTTGGATGGAAAAGATGATTTGAAGGCCGGAATACTCCTCTGCCCACATTCAAACCAAGTTGAGTTAGTCGCCTGGGAGACAGCTGGCCCAGTGCCCCGATGCTCAACAGCTGAGGCGGAATCACTAGTTGACTGGGAGTTGCATGTTGTCGGCACTGTAGTAGCTCCCTTGTTCATTACAGTCAAAGCCGGTTCACCAACAGAGTGCAAGTCAGTAAGCAGCGGTGCTTTGCAAGAAATGTATTGGCGTTCAAGTTTATCTAAACGCCCAAACAACAAATCGAGCCGTGACATCAACGTGCTCAAAACATTATTATTTAAAAGTTCAGAGTCTCCACAAATTAAATGGTCGTTAGACCCATCAGCATTCTTCAAAGCTTTAGGGGTTTTGGCAAAAACGGTGCTCGAATGGTTAGTATCTTTCCCAGACGCCATACAAACAGACTAGTAAACAAACAGGCAGAAAAACAAACTGTAAATCCAAAAAGACAGGGAAGGAACCATGATAAAGCACCAGTAAATAAAACACTTGTAATCGGATCAAATGAAGCGCTTTTCGTTTATTGCAGTGACCATATGTTCAAGTTTATAGTTATCGCTCAAGTACTCCTAGACCCTAGGAGAGGTCCGATGCCTCTTAAAGTAGAAGAATTAGAATTGTATTTGCAAATCAGGTTAAATGCTTATAATGCACCTGGTTTGAATGAAAGTTGCTCACTAAGTAGCGTTCTTAAACTTGAGTCTTAATAGGTAACCTTCCCCAAGTTATAGTTTGTTGATATATGTTTTGTTCCCTCATTATGACAGTTTATAATATGCCATTAGGGCATTACATTCATAAGTATACTGTGAGTGAGTCCTCATGTATTTAGTTCATTACAAAGTGATTCTTACTCACCATTTTACTTTTATTTTTATTCCTTTATACATTTTTCATTTTAACATACATGTTTTTATTATTCAAGGTTCTTTTGTTAGAGTAGCGGTGCTTTGTTGTTATTATTCTCATTCTCGTAGTACACGTTATATTAGCTTTCTTAAATTTGTACTGTTTGAAACTAGTGATTTCACTTTAAGTATTTAACTGGATAATTGAATGATTTTTTGCAGGTTTATTTAAACTCTTTACGTGCTGAGGTTTTTATCTGAAGAAGTTTGTTCACTGCAATAAATGAAAAGAGCTTCATTTGATCTGATTACAAGTGTTTTATTTACTGGTGCTGTATCATGGTTCCTTCCCTGTCTTTTTGGATTTACAGTTTGTTTTTCTGCCTGATATTTAGGCTATAGTCACTCAAAATAATTAAATCCTTATAAGCTGGGGAATTTGCAACTACATGTAAAAGCAAATGCTTGACTTTTGTAAAAGGGTAAAAGTAGGAAAAACAATAGAAATATATAGGCTGTAATGCTTGGAGTGAAGGATCTTAAGAATGAGTCAAACAGGTACATAAGCAAACATAGGCTTTGCTTGATAGTGTGTCAATAGTTGTACATGAGATTTATATAAACAGTCCCTTCACCCTTTCTATCTTCAGGATTGTTGTTATAGTGTTATAGCCATGTAGATAGAAATGCAGTACAGTATTGTTGTCTTTAATCTAAGATTGTGTAATAGCAATGATATCAAGTGAAGGAATTTGTAAGAAATGGTCACTTTGTTCTAGTTTGCTTTTGATACAAACAGTATTGAGTAAACAGAATTTAAAAGGAAAGAGACAATCCTAAATTTAGGAGGAAAGTGAAACATGGATGATGATTAGTTTCAATGTTACATTGTGCAAGGAGATGAAAAATTTAAAGGAGTCAGCTTAAAACTGAATTTAAGAATATAAAGCTTATCTGATAGGCTAGAGTTTTTTTAAAGTAAAATAATTCCATTTTAGGTTTTAATATAAAAACAGTTGAAACATTTTATATGTGAAAAGAACCTGTACCAGACATACCTCTCAACCTCTTAGAGCAAGAAATCTGCACAAAGACATAAATAAAAGTGGGGCAAAGCCCCAAAAATAGGGACGATTTTTAAATATTGCTCTTGCAAACTTAGAAAGTTGATATAATAACAGGTGTTGCATTAGCATGAATTTTCTTAAAGGTATGAAGTCTGAAACTCAAATGTCTGTCATTATTTTCTGACTTCAGTCTTTAATGATTTGCCACTAATTTGCCAGAAAACCACAATTTTTATGAAAAATAGATGAAAAATATGAAGCAAAAATCTGGACATTCTGCGAGAATCTGTACAGTTGAGAGGTATGAGAGCATGCAAAAATAATTAGCAGTATAACTGTTAAAATAATTAGTTTGATGTTAGATGTGGGAAAATGAATACAAATGAGTATTAAATGCAGGGACCAGGTTAGCTTGTTTGCAAAAACAAGTAGGAAAATATGCTAGATAAAAAGCAATCAACATACTTCTTAAAATGCTAACAAAATAATAAGAGGAACAAAGTTTTATTAAAGACAGTAGAAGTAAATTCTATTAGAAAATATGGAGACTAGAAGCTTGACTGAATTACATTATGCTCAGGAACCGCACAGGCATAGTGGAATGAAGCAATAGAGTTTAAGATCACCACTTAGTGTAGAGTAAGAAAGAGTGAATCGGCAAGAAAATTATTAAATTATAAAGGGGAAAAGTTTGTAAATTTAAAAGGAAGCACATCAAGGGGCACCAGAGAGTGAGAAGTAAAGCTGTCCATAAACTTAATGGCATTAGGGAATCAGCTAGAGCATGTGCACAAAGACATGCACAGCACTCCAAGAGAGCAAAGGGTGACACCGACAAATAACAGCATAACTAAAAATAGCACAGTAAAGGTCAATGCCTACCCACAGATAAAACCCATTTAACAACTTAAACAGAAAGTAAGGCAGCTATAGTTAGCAAAACAAAGCAGTGGCAAGCAACCTTAACCCCACCAGACTCATTAAGTGAAGTATTAAACACTAAAGAAAAGCATCTCCATACACAAGCACACACACACACACACACACACACACACACACACACACACACACACACACACACACACACACACTGCATTTAATACTAAAACCATAACAGTTTACCTACATGCTAATTAACTTACTGCACTGTAAGGAATGTGACACCTTAGATGTCATCAGAATGACAACATAATTACAAATTGTACTTAAAAGTAAGTATGGTAGTACCCTTTTCAAAACATTAAAGAGTGCAGCAAAAGTAGTAGAGGTAAATGCTGCTTGAAAGTTGCAGTCAGCATGGAAAAACAGCCACAGACCAGGAACTACTTGTGTATGACTTAGAAGAAATCAGAACAAGAGCAGGAAAATGTAAGAAATTATTCAAAAAGTTAAACAGTGTAGCAAAATTAATAATGCGAATGTATATGATAATTTATTCTAATTCAATATTTGAGGTATCTCAGGCTGTGTGATACATGAATAAATGACAAAAAGGGGATTATATTCAATAATGGGTTTAAGAAGAGATGAGCAATGGGAAATTTAGACTTCTTCAGATTTAGAGGAGATGCCTTTGGAAATAAATTGAGCAATATAGAAGGAAATGATATGGTGATATAATGATCAAGAGATAATGAATTATGAACAAGAGTGTATAGATCCCTTACAACAGTGTTTGATTGAAAGGTTTGTCATCTGTGTGGTATGATGTGAAAATGTTTTGCTTACTAAAATGAACTATACATTTTCATATTTTTGTTTGACACTAGTGTCCTTTCTCAAGTTGTTAATGTGACATTTAATCAGTTCTGCTTTAGCAAATTTCCAGGAATAGGAGTACCCAAACTAAAATTCAGACAGTATTGTTAAGACACCTTTTCTGTGTTAGATTACAAGGTAGGCAATGTGCCTTTGGATAGGTAAACTGTAATAGAGGTCTCCTTTTTCAAAAGTGACTAGAAAGGTATGTTCGGTTATAGCAGGATCAAGTTTTAAAGCCTCTCAGTGAAATCTGCCAGGGTTCTAGAAAAGACACTTCAAGTTTTTGATACAGGCGGAGCAATGTGGACTCTCTTCTAATGATGGCACAGTGGATCAATCCTAATGAAGGGGTCAAGAGATTTTGCTAATGTTGCTTACATATATTTATGGATCTGTGACAGATTTATTCTATGTATAATGGAATGTTTTCTGAGATGTATGAAAACAACAGAGGGGCCCAAGGCCTCTTCTTTAGTGCCATTCCATCCTTGTATCTGAGGAGAGAGAGGCAGTTCCAAACTGCCTGCTTTAAATCAACAAATTAACAATGTTTAAGAATAAGGCTACGCCAAGGCAGGATCTTGTTTTTACTCATTCTCATCATTTATGTGGACAATACAAAAAGATGCAACCAAGATCCTTATAGTAGCCATTGTGAGGACATGATGATTTCAACTTTATTGTTTTGCTAATAATGCTGCCCTATTAGTCTCAAGTGGTAGCAATATCCAGTGAGGACTGCAACAGTGCAATGCTAATTGTGAAATACTTGGAATGAAAATTACTACATCCAAATAAAGGAGCAGATTGTTTTCTGCTGGTGACAGGGGAGAAGCAAACCTCCAGTTGAGGAGTTTAAGTTTTGTGGTTCTTGGAAAAAATAGAAATGATAATTGAGATGTTGTCTAGTAGAGGGTGAAGTGTTGGCAATGCTGCAGGTATGGACTGCGATGGTAAAGGAAGAACCAAATGATAGGACTAACTCTCAATTTAATGGTCAGTCATTGATTCCATCCTCAATTTTGTTTTTCAGCTTTGGGTATTGACTGAAAGAGTGAGATTTCAAATAGAAGAGATATAAATGAGATTTTCTTGCAGGGTAGCTGTACTCATTAACTGTAAAAAAGGTACATACTTAGTGAAATGGAGGATCTCAGAGAGTAGATGGTGCTCAACTGCAGTTAAAGGAATATCATATGGCCACCTACTGAAGATGCTTCTGACAACCTCACACACAGGGTATACTACACATGGTCCAATGGAAGGAGGCCTTAGTTAAAACATGAGATACAGTGAAAGGATCATTTTCTTCATCTTGCATGGAACACCCTCATGATCCCACAAGATGAACTGAAGTTTCTACCATGTTCAGTTGTCTTCCTGATGCCACAATAACCATCGCCAGTAAAAAGGATTAGAAAAAAAAAGAAATATATAGACATATGTGAATACATTACTTATGCATTTCTGAAAGGTGTGTGTGTGTGTGTGTGTGTGTGTGTGTGTGTGTGTGTGTGTGTGTGTGTGTGTGTGTGTGTGTGTGTGTGTGTGTGACCCCCCTACACACACACCCTTTAGGGTACCAGACAGTCTATCCTGTACCATTACAAGGAAAAACTTGTGAGCACATACATAAACACAGATGCACACATACTAAATTCCGACATACAGTGCCTGCTCCCACGGCAATCATTTGGAAGTACTTTTTATAAAAGCATTCTGTAGAGAATTGTGCACTACACAGCCAGCTACTGACTGATACTGATACTTTAATGGATGTTGGACTGACTGTTGACCTTTCATCATCATCATCACCATCATCATCATCATCATCATCATCATTTCCCATGTTTCAAATTTTTGTACATGGGGTCAGGGTGTCATATCAACTGTTGCCATCTTTCTTGATTCAGTTCTACTCTCCTGCCTTCTTTGATGGTCATACCTAACTGGTGCAGGTCTTCTCTCATGCAATCCCACCATCTCTTAGTTCAACATCCTCAGTGTGTTCTAGCTTTCTTTCTGTCTCTCCAAAGTCTTCTTCACCAGAATGTCTTCTGCTTTCCTTTAATCAACCTAGAGATGCATTTGCTGTGAACATAGACTGAGATACCCCCTTCTTTAACCACCATACTCTGTTCTCATTGGCATTCTCTGCAATTGGAGCTACTTTGGTTTTTGCTCTGATGTCCTTATTTCTTTATTTGTCCCACACTGTGCAGCCTACTGCCCCATCTTGGGCTCTTTATATCTATCAGCTGTAGCTTCCTGAAGTGCTTTGCCTTCACTGCACAGGGTTCTGCACCATATAGCAGTACTGGTCACAACTGTTTATAAACCATATCTTCCAACTTCTTTGACATTCTACACTATCATTTACAGTCTGTGCCATCTCCCATGATTTTACCTTTAACTTCTTCATCATACTTCCCTTCTCCTCAACCACATCTCCCAGATACAGGAAGCTGTTAACCTGCTCCAGTACGTTCCCTTCTGTCTCAGTTATCAGCTTATTCCAATGTCTCTCATTTGGTTCCATGACAACTGTGTTGTCTGTACTCAGTTTTATCCCATGTGTTTTCAGTTTTGCATTCTATTCTCCTATCATTTGCTGAAGATCCTGTTGAGACTCTGCTTGTAATACCACATCTTCTGCAAACAACAGCTTTGTTAATCTGTTCCCTCCAACCTGTTTACCAATGTAGACCATCACTAATGTAAACAGAAGAGGGCTCTGAGCTGAACCCTGATGCATGCCCACTCTGGCGTGGAACTCCTCTGTAAGTCTGGACATGGTTTCCACTTGTGCCTCTGGGTCCTTGTATACAGCACGCATGAATTTAACCCATGTTTCTATGGACTTTGAATCATAGCAGGACTGCCCAAATCAGATTTCTTGGGACCTTGTCATATGTTTTTTCCAAGTCTGGGAATGCCAGCTAGACTTTTCCTCATCTCTACCTAATTCTCAACTATCTGGCTCACTGCAAACATTGTGGTGGGGTAGGAGTTTGATATTTTATACTGTCCTCAGTTGTGAATGTTCCCTTTGTTTTTGTACATTGGCACTAGTATGCTTAATCTGTAGTTATCAAGATTACGTCTTTCTTTCCTTACTACTATGAGTACCCCCTGAAGCCATATGTCCCCCTAACTCTCCCAACATCTTGATCATATCTTCCCTGACCTTATCTGAGCCTGCTGCTTTCCCTGATATTTTCCTTAGTGCTGTTCTTACCTCTTCTAGGATGGGCTCTTCCTCCATTTTTGTCGTAGACTGTGTCTGTGGCAGTACAGTTTTTTTGGACTTTTCCTCATTCTGAAGCTGCTAGAAGTACTCCTTTCCTCTGCTTTTGATGTCCCATGGACTGATGAGCAGGTTGTTGCTATTATCTCTTATATAGGGTGTCTGATGACTATCTTCTTTATCTTTCAGTCTTTCACTTGCGACCTGACAGAGTTTCTGTGTGCCATCTGCTGAGTCAGTTTCCAGAAGCTGGTAGAGTGCCTTTGATGCTTCCATCGTTGCTACTGCAATTGATTTTATAGCCTCTTCATTAGCTATTGCAACTGCCTTTTTAGCTGATTTGTTAGCTATTGCAACTGTTTTTTTAGCCAGCCAGTATTCCTTCTTAGCCACTTTTCTGTCTCCCACTTTTCCCTGCATTCCTTCTTTGTTTTGATAACTTCCTGGACTTCTGCATTTCATCTCCACATTTCCTTATATACCTTATTCCATACTTGGCTTGACCACATATCTGTTCTACAGTTCTCCCACATGCTGTCTTGAGAATCTGCCATTCTTCATCTTCACCCATTTCCTCATCTGTCTGATGTGCTAGAGCCTAGAACCTACAACTATTGTGCTTTCACTTCAGTTAACTTCCTGATCTTCAGCCATTTTTGTTGATCTTAAAGCCTTCTCTCTTCACTGCTTGCTGGTGATTGTGGCCACCAGGGGATTTTGTCCAAATGTTTCAATGGGGCTGGCTTTTGCAGTCTCTGACTCCACCCAAATACCTTTCCTTACTAGGAGGAAGTCTAACTGAGTTGCATGTTGGCCATTCTTGTATATTGTCTTGTGACTGTAGCCCATTCACTTAAAGTAAATCAATCAAACAAGCCAAGACTGACAAATCTTTTACATGCAGAACAAACATGCCCTTACCACCCAAGTAGGTCATGTGTCACTTGCACCACTTAGCTTTGTGTAACAACTAATTGAAATAACTAGACCTTGAGGTTTTCATGTTTTGTCAGTCTCACTCACTGAGGATGAAAAACAATTACTCCTCACCATCTTACCATTATATATATATATATATATATATATATATATATATATATATATATATCTGCATGCAGATGAAGCCTTCCTTTGCAGCAAATCAGCATCAGCTTTTAGTTGAGATGAATAACTTCCATGATTAGCTCCTCAGGCAGATGTAGCCAAGTACCAGGAAAAACAAATTACTTTTTTCTTTTTTTTCCTGCCATAAAAAATAAAGTAATTCATAAAGACTGTTCGGCAAGCAACTTTTGAGGAGACTACACAACACAGAAGCATCTCTTCATGTCTCACTCCCATCCCCTATGTCGCAGCAACACCAATGTAATGAAAGTACTACAGAGCTGAGCTAAGTAAACAGTCCAGGAAATGGCAGTGTACAAAAACCTGTAATGCTCAGCATGTGTCATTTATAACACAATGCACACTGTCAAAAGCATGACATCACTACTCGGCAGCCTGTGGTGCTAAACGGTACAACTGTATTCCATTTAATATTCTGAGACAAGCTGAGCATTACAATTTTTGTATACTGCCATAGGCCATCATCCAATGATCTCCCAAGAACAAAGCCCATAGGGCAAGCAAACACTTTTTCTAGGTTCATAGGTTCATAGGTAGGTACTAGGCTATTGGGCCTAGGGCCTATATAAGCCTAGCCAACAAATGAACCCTGGCTTTCGCCACCCAAGAAAATTATTTTCCTGTGCCCCTGTCGAGCAGAGCCACAGAAGTGATCCCTGGGGTGAATTTTCCATTTTGCATCCAATCATCAAGATTTTTCTTGAAGAGTGCTAATGAGGAGCTCTGTTTGACATAGATAGGTAGTCTGTTCCAGAGTATGGGAAGTCTCTCGGACAGGAATTTATCCCTCCATCATGTTCTGTTTATTGTGGTGACAAGGTTTAGGTCCCTACAGCGTGTAGCTTTGAGGGATTGGGATTTCTTTAAGTGGAGCATGTCCAACAGCTCTAGGTTTGACATAGCTTTGTATGTTAGGCAGAGATCGGCCCTGAGTAGGCGATAAAAGATGGAGTAAAGCTGTAGTTTTTTGAGACGGTCTGCGTAGGGCATCTGTTTGAGGCCAGTAATCCTCTTTGTCAGGTATTTCTGTGGCCTTTCCAGTTGTTATAGATGTCTTGTGAGGTACATACCAAAAGGGGCATTGTAATCTATAATGGGTCTAATGAGTGATGAGTAGAGGGGAACAATAACCTCTTTTTTTCTGGATGAGAATCCTTTTGTGATGAGCCATGTAGAAGGATTTCCTGACCACTGTGGTGATGTGATTATCAAAGGAGAGACTAATGTCCACCTGTGTCCCAAGGTCTCTAATAACATTTTCGGCATTAAGTAGACTACCAGCTATGTGGTAGTTCATAGGTACAGAGTTTTTACTAAAGGGGATGACAATACACTTTTGGGCATTGAGCTTCAGGCCATGGCTTTGACACAAGACATCTATCTCAGTGAGGCCCTTTTGTAGTTTGTCCACATCGTTAGGAGTTTCGATTATGGCTCCTAGTTTGCAGTCATCTGCAAACTTTGTTAGCCAAAGACCTTCTGTGTTAGCCTGCACTTCAGAGAAGTAGATACCAAACAGGAAAGGACCCAGGAGTGAACCCTGTGGTACTCCACTTGTCACTGGTCTCTAGTAGGATTTGGAGTCTGCTACTTTCACAGTGTGGGTTCTGTCCGTGAGCCAGTTGGCAACCCATCTTGTGACATAGGGATTTATACCTAGTTTAGTGAGCTTATCTATAATTCCAGAGTGGGGATTGGTGTCAAAAGCCTTGGCGAGATCTAGATAAGCTGTGTGAACCTTTTTACTCTCATCTATGGCTTTGGTGACTGCTTCAAAGAAGTCAATCATGTTTAGGAGACATGATCTGCCTTTTACAAATCCAAACTGGGTAGAGTCCAGAGTTTGGAGATTACCAATGTCTTTGTTTATGAGTTCCATGATGATACGTTCCATGGCCTTGCAGATCAGGCTCGTCAGGCTAATGGGGTGATAGTTCCCGGGGTCCGTCGTGGCTCTCCCTTTGTGGAATGGGATAACCATCGCGGTGCGCCATTCAGTGGGTACAAAGCCTGAGGTGAGGCTATGATTGAACATGGTACTTAGGTAGGGTGCCAGTTCATTCTGTAGTTCATGTAGAACGCAGCCTGGGATATTGTCAGGTCCCATGGATGCTGTGTTCTTGGCTTTGGAGACTGTGTTTTTTACCTGTGTAGCCGTGATTATAGGAACTTTGCATTCTTCCGGTATAGAGATGGGCCCTCTAGGGGGTGAGAGGTGGATAAAGTTAGCACTGAACCTATCTGCTAGGATGTTGGCAATATCAGTTGGTTCTGTATATTTAGTGCCATTGTGCTGTAACTCAGAGCAGATCTGAGTGTTCCAATTGAGATTCTTGACATAGCTATAGAATGCTTTGTGGTTGTCTTTAGAGTCAGTGGCAATTTTCTTTTCATAACTAGCTTTGGAGGATTTTATGAGGGATCTCAGCTTCTTACTGAGGTTGACCAGGGAGTTCCTCCAGTCATGGGATTTTACTCTTTTTTGCAACAGTTTCTTTCTTCTGTTGTAGAGTTTGTTTATGACAGAGGACCATCAGATTGGCTTCCTTGTTTTGGAAGATAACATCTTGGTTCTTTTAGGGATAGCATGATCCATGCACTCGTGTAAGTGCTTATAAAGTGCATTTGTGTAGGATTCAGCAGTCATACCTCGATTGTCCGTCTGCATGGGTGTCATGAAGTTCGCCACTTCTGTCTTAAGAAGTGTGAAGTTGGCTTTGGAGAAGTTTTTTACAATGGTTTCCCTAATTAGGGGTGGGGGTGGGATGTGGATGTCTAGGCTGATTAGCTTGTAGTCGGATCAGACCAACGAGGAATTGACCTCTGGTGTGGAACACTGGTTTCCCATGTTGGTAATGACCAGGTCTAGGATATTGCTGCCCCTGGTGGGAATGTGAGTAAGTTGATCCAAGGCATTGGAATTTATGAATTCTAGAAAACGTTGAGCAAAAGAGTTGGTACATGAGTAAGTTTCCCAGTTAATGGTGGGGTAGTTGAAATCGCCCATTATTACGGTGTTGGGTTGTACCCTAATACTTTTCAGTGTATCAAGAAATGAGGAGTGGGAATCCTGGGGCATGGTGGGGGGTCTGTAGCAAACTACAATTTGGATTGCAGTCTTGCCCAGAGTTAGTTGCACTTGGATAATCTCGGATGCATTATGCTGTGCAACTAGCCTGGAGGTGTGGATATCCTTAATGAATATGGACACGCCTCCGCCTTTAGTGCCTCATTCTGGGTTAGGTGGCTGAAAGGTGTGGTATGAATTGTAGCCTGGTAATGCAGGGATGCTCTCTGGAGCTTTGAACCAGGTCTCTGTCACTGCACAGATGTCAATGTTCTCCATTTTAAGGAGTGCCTCGAGTGAGTGCATTTTGAGGTTTAGACTTCTAGCATTAAGTAGCATTACCCTCAGATTTTGCTTGCTTGTACCTGTTACGGTGGTGAATTTGTCATTTGAACCTTGCCTAAAAAAGGCACTATAGGGGTGGCAAGAGCCTTAGCTAGTATCCGGATTCCTAAGGGCAACAGGTGTAGGCCATCTCTGGCAAAGCATTGAGGTCTGTAGATCATGTCGTCCCAGGCAGACAAATACTGGATCCCCTTAGAATGACACCAGAAGCTTAGCCGATTGTTGAAGTCAATGATTTTGTCCTTGTACTGTGGTATCATTCTGGGTGATGGCAGGATGCTTCTCAGGGTTAGGGTCATACCTACCTGGGATACAAGATTGGAGAACTCCTCCATGTCTCTTTTCATGTAGTCCAGGGAGGTATGTCTCAGGTCATTCACACCAACATGGACAATGACAGTGTCATATTTGTACTTATTGTGGTGTGACCTGAGTGCATGTGTTATGTGGTGGATCCTGGCACCTGACAGGCAGCTGACAGTAACTTTCTCCTTGTTTAGTCTAGTGAGTGGAACATCAGTGTGCCTGACCATGGAGTCACCTATGACTAGAGTGTTGGGTACATTGTTATGCCTTATGGGTTGCGGTTGAGTGTCACACTGAGTTTGTGGGCTATGTGTCATTTGGGTTGTGTTGGGTGGCGGAGTTTGCTTGCGTTTATGCTTTGGATGTCCCTGATGCTTGGGCAGGTTTTTATTGAGAGCCTCCGCAAATGTAGGTGTGTGTTTTGTGTTTCTATGTGTGTGTTTTGGTGGTGTAGGTTTTGAGGGACTATGTGATGAGTGTGCTGTGGTGCAAGTGTTTACCTTCTCCTCTTGACTGTCTAGTCCAGTCTTGGGTGAAGAGAGCTTTGCTTCCAGTTTGGCTATATAAGTGCATCTCTCACAGGTTGTATTGCTGGGTGGTAGGAGGCGAGGGTTGTCTGTGTACATGAGGCAATTGCTGCATTGCCCCAAGATGCCCAAATTCATCAGGTAGACAGGATAAATCACTGGGAGCTGACCCTTAGACATGCCTGGATAGGTGCTTATTTATTAAGTACTAAAAACTGCTTTCCTCTAGACAAGTGAGGGAAGTTGAGTGCTGTAGTAATTTGCAGCTTATGTAGTGCTCACAATGAGTTCTGAATAAGTGCTGAGATCAAAGAAACATATTTGAGTGCTGAAACTAGAAAACTGGCTAGTTATAAGAAAAAAAACTAAGCTAGAAGGCTTCCCTCCAACACAGAAGGGCTTGGGGGCTCAGAAGCCTACAAATAGTCTAGACCACTTAACAGGAAAGGCAGGAAACAAGCTTAAAACATTTTTTTTTGTTCTCTTTCCCAGATGCTCTCTTTGTACACAGTAGGAGTGCCTGAAATCAGAATATGATCTCACTGCACTCAGTTGAGTGAGCAAATGAGATGGTCCCAGAAGGAGTATTGGCCGGGCAGTTTCAAAGCCACTAAGATTAACACCAAAACAAAAACAGGGAGGGTGGGTAGGAAACTAACTGAAGAACAGAGTCAAAACTTCCACTTGAGTTAATATTCATGCAACACAATTAAATCAATTTAAATACTGTATTATTTGAAAAAAGTGCAGATAAAAGGTACTTAAATTCTCTTATACGTCCAGTTGAATACAGCTAGATCTTAGCCAGCCAAAGCTGAGGTTTTTAAGCAGAAAATATTTCAAACTGTACCACTTAAATAGGCAGTGACAGGAATCAAAGAATGTGGCTACCCCCACACCTGCAATTACTAACAGACAATAAAATTCAAGCAAGCACTAACTGAAGAACAGAGTCAAAACTTCCACTTGAGTTAATATTCATGCAACACAATTAAATCAATTTAAATACTGTATTATTTGAAAAAAGTGCAGATAAAAGGTACTTAAATTCTCTTATACGTCCAGTTGAATACAGCTAGATCTTAGCCGGCCAAAGCTGAGGTTTTTAAGCTACTACTCTTGCCATAAAGGATTCTGTTGTACAACACACAGATGCCACTCTCACCAGGATGGACAAGAAGATAATGGTTTGTTGCCTATACTCTGTCGCATATCGTCTACTCCGAGGCGATCTCTGCTTAACATACAAGGCCATGTCAAACCCAGAGCTGTTGGACATGCTACACTTAAAGAAATCTCATTCCCTCAGAGCCAAATAAAAAAGGGATCTAAACTTTGTCATCACAATAAACAAAACTGCTGGAGGGATAGGTTCCTGACCCAGAGACTTCCCAGACACCTGGAATAGACTGCCCATACATGTCAAGCAGAGTGCCTCTTTGGCCCTCTTCAAAAGGAACCTTGATGACTGGATGGGAGAAAGGAAATTCACCCCGGGGATCACATCAGTTGCCCTGCTAGACAGGGGTCCAGGGAAGTAAATAGTATGGGAGGAAATAGCCAGGGAATTGTTATGGCTAGGCTTGTATAGGCCCTATGGCCGATAGCCTAGTATCAACCTATGAACCTAGCTGGAGATAGGATTTGCACTCAAGTCACTGCACCACAGGCACCACTACAATTATATCATAGTTCATGTGGATGTAAATGACCTGAGGTATACCTCACTGAACAATATGAAAAGAGACATTATGCATCTCTCTGAATATGTGTCATAGACAGGCATGTGCCTTGTATTGTGCAGCATTCTATCTTCACCAGGAATGATTCACCAATATGAACAGAAAATGACTGATTTTAGAAATTGGATTAGTTTCTGATGTTATCCCAGCAGAATCCCTTATCTACCAGCATGGGAGGACATGGTTAACAGACAACTTTGCTTTGCCAAGGATGATCTGCACCTCCTCCACCGCAAGCTTTCTGGTATTGGCTAAAACTTTATCCATCCCCTTACAGCCTTTTTTATGCAATGTCAAAATGACAAAACTACCAACATAGCAAAAAAAAAAAAATCTCAAAGCAACCTTAAGATGTCACTGCTCAGGACCCTAAACAAGAAACTCTGCAACCTACAAAATTTCCTCAATCAAGACAATGTACACATCTATGCTGTTTCCAATACTTGGTACAAAGCCACAGAAAGTACTCTGGCAGTGGAAGGCTACAGCAGCCTTACACACATGTAGACCAAAAGCAGCACAGACAGGGGCTAAAGAAGGGGATGTCTCAGTCTATGTTAGCAGAAAATGTTATCTCTAAGTTGATTAAACATGATGATGCCCTGGAGTTTATCCACATCCAAGTCTCCATAGAAAAGATTCCCTACTATCTGCTGGCCAGCTACAGGTCACCTTCTATGACCATTGAAGTTCAGAGCTGTTATCTAGACCTGCTAGAGGTGATCACCATCCAAACATATGCCTTATTCATGGGACCATTCACCTACCATTCTATAAACCTAGGAAACATATACTGCATCTAACTCACAGGCACAGCTTTTCCTGGGCTTCATCACCACAAACACCTTGATGTTTGATACTGTGCTCTCCAACCAGAGGATCAAGCATATTGGACCTAGTACTCAATCAACATGTGAGAGTGTGGCAGCCCCACTCCACCCCCATGTCATGTCCTCATTGGTGAAGTTGGATAACAAAGCTTTGTCCCTCAAAATAAAATTCAACCTGGAAAAAACAACTAAACCTGTAACAGTTAGGAGCTATACTAAAGCAAACTACATTCTATTAAATGATAGGTTGGCAAAATTTACAGCTCCCCTCAAACCCAGAGAATACAGCTACCTATGCAGAATTTTTTTCAGAAACCCTGTACAAATATGTAAATGGATGCATTGAGGCTGTTTTACCTACCAGAAGTAAGTCTAGGTCCAACACAAAAAACAAACCACACTGGTTGAATCCTTGCCATAACAGGCTATATAACAAAAGAAAAAAAAGTCATTGCAAAATCATTAAAAGCAACTCTCATACAGACAAGAGCTCTCTGCTTCAACTGTTCAAGAAACTAAGAGGTCTAATGAAGTCAAGCAAGCCAATTACGAGGTAGTCTCCCATGCTAACGACAGTCACAAGGCCTTCTTCAACTATGTCAGGAATCCTAAAGGGAATACTCAGCAGTATGCAGAACTGGTGGTAAATGGCACAACCTTCACTGACCAGACTGACATAGCAAATCTATTGGCTGATAAATTTAGCTCAAACATCACCCCCCCACTCACCCCCACTATCCCCTCTGAAATCCCTTCTAGCATATCCCCCCAACAATCAACAGGGAGCAGGTCCAGGTGGCACTCACTAAGACCATGACAATATCCCTGGTTGCCTCTTAATAGCCTAAAACATGACCTAGCAGACACTATTCAACTACAGCCTAAAAACAGGTTACATGACAAGTGAATGGAGGGCTGCAATGGTCATCCCACTTCATAAGGGTGGACCCTGGGAACTGCAGATCTATCAGTCTGACAAGTCTAACATGCAAAGCCATTGAATGAATTAGCATGGAAATGATCAGCAAGGACATTGGCAACATGCAAACACTGGACCCATTCCAGTTTGGCTTTGTTAAGGGAAGGTATTGCCTAATTAACCTAGCAGGCTTCTTTGAGAGGGTCACCATGGTGATAGATGAGGGGAAAATGGTATGCCACCTATCTTGACCTGGTCAAGTCATTCAGTACAATATCCCACTCAAGTATTGCTGACAAACTCTCAGAACTAGGCATAAATCCTTATGTAACTTACTGGTTTGAAAGCTGTCTCACAGATAGGACCCAAGAAGTCAGCATCAGTGAGACCATTTCCACCAAGAGATGGGTCACCAGTGGAGTACTTCAGGGCTTCATTTCAGGCCCACTTCTGTTTGGCATCTATATCTCCAAAGTTAAGGCTTATGTCAAAGCCCTCTGGCTTACTGTGTTCTCAGGTAACTGTAAATTGGGAGCTATCACAGATTCCCACCATGACACCAACATTCTAAAAGATGGCCAAGCACAAACAAATGACTGGTGCCAAAGCCACAAATTAAAAATCAGTGCAAAGAAATGTATTATAGTGGGCCTTTTGGAAAATGTATTATTAATTATTTGACATTTGTCCACCAAAGCTAATTACTTCATTGATAAAACACCCCTAAGAGTTGACCCAATAATTATAAATTTTGGAACATATGTAGACAATAATCTAGCATTACCAACATGTAGCCAATATAGTAAGAAAGTCATTCTATGCTGTGCAACTCATAGGTAAGGGTATAGCATCCAGGTCCAAGGAAGTAAAAGTACCACTATATTTAGTCTTTATCAGACCCATCATTGAGTACAATGTTCCATTTGGCATGTACCTAGCCAGACACTTGCAACAACTGAAATGCCCTCAAAGGTCAGGAGAATCCAGATTATGAATACGTTGTCCTACCCAGATCTCCTTAAGGTCCTATCTCTGTACTCAGTCCCCTATAGGTTACTGTCAGGCAATCTATGCCTAGCATATAAGGCATCCTTTAACAAACAACATCAGAAATACTAGATCCGTGGACCTGAACTTTGTTTCCAATATAAAAAAAAACCTGCTGGCGGGATAGATATGAGTCTTAAAGGAGCCCTGCAATATGGAATATGTTCCCATCTATGTAAAGCAGAATTCACCCCAACCCCATTCAAAAGAAACCTTGATCATTGGATGGAAAGTCGCAAATTTGCCTCCCCCCACTTCCTTGCCACCATGACTCTGATGGACAGAGGGTGGCAGCAAGTAAATTAATCCCCAACTAATATACCCCTATAGACATAACCCTTAGCTACCTCTCTACTAACGTATCATACCATATAGTCATCCAAGGAACTTTGAGACATAATTGGGTTGGGTTGCATGGCTAGGCTTGTAAAGATGCTGGTGGTCACTAGCGTCATATGAACCTATGAACTTATGAATATGGATCAGGAATCATGGTTTCATGCATATGGTTTCCATGATGTTTGTCAGACAATGGACAATGTCAACCTGTAGCTGCCATTTAAAATCGGCATCCTTCAACCTAACAATGCCTATTGTAATGCATCTTTCCTACAATACAAATATACCTTTCTGCATAAAACTCATACAATTAAGTATTACTGACTTTTTCAGTGCTGATAGCATTAAAAACTTATAAGAGCACGTGACATCCACTTACCTCGTGAAGGATACTTCATTCATGTAACTTAACTTGCAAACAGCACAGCACAATGAACTTATTCAAAATGTTAATAATATGACTCAGATTCATCTACAAACATCAGCATGTCAAACAACAGTGACCAAATGGAGACACAAACAATACTGCCTCCTGAAAAAAAAAAAAACATTGAACAAAAGATGTAAATCAGTTCCCAAAAATGACAAGGAAAGTACCTGCTTATCTAAATCTAACTTAGAAGAGAATTTCACTCCAGAAGCTCTGAAATCTGTTCTGCTGCCACCCACACTGGAATAGACAGCTCTATTATGCAATTGACCAATATAACACTGTGTCAAATGTCATTTCCTTGCAATTAGATACATCTGAAGATTTTGGAATGTGAAGATAAAATTCAAAAGAAACCTTGATCATTGGATGGAAAGTCTCCAGCCAAAACTGGAATAGCTGGTCAAGAGGAGAAGGTCAACACTTGCACCACACCACATGGAACGTGTAGCCCTCCAGAACACACACCAGCACTGCCTTCACATAAAAACACAAACCACGCACCCACCTTTGTGGAGGCTCTCAAAAAAATCTACCCAAGCAGCAGAGCCCTCCAAGTCAGAAACATACTTGACAACCACAACACAACACTAATCACGAGACACATAACTCTCGTAAACAGTGTGCCACTCAACCAAAACCCCTAAGGCAAAACAGCATGCCCAACACACTAGTCATAGGTGACTGGATAGTGAGGCACACTGATGTCCAACTCACTAGGCTGAATAAGGAGAAAGTAACAGTCAGCTGCCTGTCAGGTGCCAGGATCCGACACATAACGCATGCACTCAGGTCACTCAACAACAGGTACAAATATGACTCTGTCATTGTACATGTGGGTGTGAATGACCTGAGATGTATCTCCCTGGACTAAATGAAAAGAGACATGGAGGAGTTCTCAGACTATGTAGCCCAGGTGGGTATGACCCTAGCTCTAAGCAGCATCCTACCATCACCCAGAATGATACCACAGTACAAGCAGAAAATGATTGATTTCAACAATTGGCTAAGTTTCTGGTGTCATTCTAAGGGGATCCAGTATCTGTCTGCCTGGAATGACATGACTGACAGACCTCAATGCTTTGCCAGACATGGCTTGCATCTGTCACCCCTGGGCTTCCGGATACTGGCCAAGGCTCTTGCCACCCACTATAGTGCCTTTTTTTAGGCAGTGTTCCAAAGACCAAATTACCACCGTAACAGCTACAAACATATGCAATCTGAGGGTCATGTTGCAAAATGCTAGAAGTCTAAATCTCAAAATGCACTCACTTGAGACACTCATTAAAATGGAGAACATCGGCAGTTGTGCTGTAACAGAGATCTGGTTCAAGGCAGCAGAAAGCACCCCTGCACTACCAGGCTATAACTCATTCCACACCTTTCGGCCCCAGAACTTAGACCAAAGCTCCAAAGGTGGTGGTGTCTCCATATTCATAAAGGATGCGCACACCTCCAGACTGGTAGCCCAGCATAATGCATCAGAGGTACTTCAGGTGTAGCTAACATTGGGTAAGACAGTGATTCAGGTTGTAGCCTGCTATAGGTCCACAACCATGTCCAAAAACTTGCATGCCACATTCCTAAGCACCCTGGAGAATATTAGGGTCCAACCTAACACTCTCTTACTAGGCAAATTCAACTACCCCTCCATTAACTGGGTAAACTACTCATGTACCAATACACTTGCCCAACATTTCCTGGAGTTCATTAATTCCAATGCCCTGGACCAGCTCGTTCTTACCTCCACAAGTGGTAGCAACATCCTTGACCTGGTCATTACTAACATGGGTGACCATTGTTCTACACCAATAGTCAGCTCCTCCATGGTTAGATCTGACCACAAACTAATCACCTTGGAAATGCACATTCCCACCCCCACCAAAGGTAACCACCATGAAAAATCTTCTCCAAAGATAATTTTGGGATCCTAAAAACAGAGGTGGCTAACTTCATGGCACCCATGCAAATGGAGAATAGTTGTGTGACTGCAGAATCATACACCAGTGCACTGTACGAACATGTACATAAATACATGGAACTCACCATACCCATTAGAACCAAAACACTCTCCTCCAAAAAAAGGAAGCCAATCTGGTGGTCACCTGCCATAAGCAAACTCTACAACAGAAGGAAGAAACTGATATGGAATAAGGTGAAGTCCCAAGACTGGAAAAAACTCCCTTATTTGCCTCAACAAAAAGTTGAGATCCCTCATCAAATCCTCTAAAGCTAGGTATGAAAAATGAATTGCAGCAGATAGTAAAGACAACCACAAAGCCTTCTATAGTAATGTAAGGAATCTCCACGGCAACACCCAGATTTGCTCTGAGCTACTGCACAATGGTACCTCCCATACCGAGCCAACAGATTCAGTACCAACTTTACCCCCTCCACCCCAAAAGGACCAATCACAATACCAGTAGATTGCCAGGCACCCAGTATTACTGCTGCACAGGTTAAAACATCACTGTCAAAGGCCAAGAATACAGCTTCTATGCGACCTGACAATATCCCTAGTTGTGTTCTACATGAACTACAGAGTGAACTGGTGCCTCACCTGTGTGCTCTTTTCAATCACAGCCTCACCTCAGGCTTTACCCCTGCCAAATGGCGCACTGCTGCAATTATCCATCTCCACAAAGGAGGAGTGACTACAGACCCTGGGAACTATCACCCTATTAGCCTGACAAGTCTGATATGCAAAGCTATGGAACGCATCATCATGGACCTAATAAACAAGGATACAGGGAATCTCCATACTCTGGATCCCACACGGTTTGGTTTTGTGAATGGATCATACCTGCTCAACTTGGTTGACGTCTTTGAGTCAGTCACCAGAGCTGTGGATGAAGGCAAGGTGGTTCATACAGCCTACCTTGATCTGGCCAAAGCTTTTGATACCATTACCCACTCAAGAATCATAGAAAAACTCACTAAGCTTGGCATCAACCCCTATATCACTAGGTGGGATGCAAACTGCCTCACAGATAGAGCCCAGAGTGTGAAAGTAGCTGACTCCAAGTCAGACTGCAGATTAGTCACGAGTGGAGTCCCATAATGTCAGTCCTGGGTCCTCTCCTGTTTGGTATCTACTTCTCTGAAGTCCAAGCCAACACAAATGGTCTCTGGCTGACAATGTTCACAGATGATTGCAAGTTGGGAGCTATTATTAACTCCCCAAGTGATGTTGACATCCTACAAAATGGCCTCACTGTGACCAGCAACTGGTGTCAGAACCATGGCCTTAAGCTCAATGCCAAAAATGTGTCATCATCTCCTTTGGGAAAAACCCAGTTTCCATGAATTACCACAATTGATGGTAGTCCACTGAACACAGAAGATGTTATAAGCGATCTGGGAACACAAGTTGACAGCAACCTCTCTTTTGATCAGCACATAGCCACTGTGGTCAGAAAGTCCTTCTATGTAGCACATCTCATTACTAAGGGTTTTGCATCTAGGAAGAAAGAGGTCATTGTCTTCCTCTACTCTTCCCTCATTAGGCCAATCATCATTTGGCATGTACCTCACCAGACACCTAGAATGACTAGAGAGGCCGCAAAAGTACATCACAAAGAGGATCCTAGGCCTTAAACACTTGTCCTATATGGACAGACTCAAAATACTCCAGCTATTCTCTGTCTCATATCGCCTACTTAGAGGCAATCTCTGCTTGACTTACAAAGCCATGTCTGACCAAGCTCTGTTAGAAATGCTACATCAAAAGAAATCCCAATCCTTTCATACCACATGCTCCAGAGCCCTCAACCTCATTACCACAATTAACAGAACATGCTGGAGGGACAGGTTCATAACCCAGAGACTGCCCATGCTATGGAACAGACTTCCCATACATGTCAAGCAGAGGGCCTTGCTGACCCTCTTCAAGAGAAATCTTGATGAGTGGATGGGAAACAGAGAATTCACCCCAGGGTATCACCAGTGGCTCTACTCAACAGAGGCACTGGGAACTAAGGTCAGGTGGCATTATGCCAGGGTAATCCTATGGCTAGGCTTGTAAAGCCCCCAGGGCTATTAGCCTAGTACACACCTATGAACCTATGAAATTACAAAGTTTGTGCAAGACATTAAAGACCTATGTCCTGACCTAGTACTTTTAAGAGACAAAGTGATTGGCCTGGAAGCAAAGAGCAACATAAATAACATAATTATCAGAGATCTTTCTGGAAAATATGACCAGCCAGTGTTATAGAAATTATATAAAATATTTTTTTCATCCATTACAGAAGCCTGTCCTTTTACACATAGCATTATCATACAGAAAGACCATCAGGGTAAAAAATAATAGCATGCCTAGAAATATATGCATAAATATATGTAAAGCTTTTGAGCTACCAATATGTGGTAACTATACTAAAGTTAACAAAGAGCAGGAATAGTTTCACTTGAAATGGGAACAAATGAAGATTTGTTCAAGCCTTCCTTTTTTTAAAGCTTTGAGACAGAAAGTGTCTCTGTTTTGTAATTAGCTGATAAAAATAATGCAACATTCTAAATGTTGCACCTGGTTAACTTTGCATTTTCAATGAAAGGTGCAAAAAATATACAGCAACCACATTCAAAGAGGCAAAATAACTGTTTCTGAAAATGTTCAACTTTGCTATATCCTGAAAACATTTTACTTCTTGTTTCCTATTATTTTTTTATCTAAAATACATTTGTGATGTTTTGAAAACCTACTAAAGTGTTGTGTTTAAATATTATGCTTGTTCGTCAGCGACCCACATAGTATAATTCAACAGTTTCTGTGAAGTGTTAATTAAGTTACCTTGGCTGCCTTCTGCAGTTGTACCTTGTTTGGGTGCTGTGATATGGTGAGGAGGCCCCATGCTTTGCAATGAGACAGATTTCCATGTAACTAGTGGAATGTGTTTGCTTTGATTGCTTGTTCCCTAAAACACTGTTTTTCTTTAGCTGATATTTCCTACTGAAGTGAAAAACTACTTACAGGGGCAACTAAGGTGGTTGTTTCAATTGAAATTAACATTTAAATGTTATGTCTGTTTAGAAGTAATTATTTTACATAATATTACAAGTTACAAAGTGAATATTTTCTCTCCTTCTTTCTACATAGTTTAATGTTTAATTCTCAACAGAGCAAGAAACACTTGAGAAAAGGTTTAAACTCTTAAATTCCTATTGTTACAAAGCTATTACAAAAAAAATGCAAATTTTTTAGCATTAGTAAAACAGGCATTTTATTTAGAAAATATAAGCACTTTAAATTTATCGTACTTTACCAGTTATATTGGCTATGTTAGTTAACACTTGAAATAAGTTGCTATACGGTATACATTTATGGTTTGTTGTAATTTGGCACTGTCATATATGTAAATGAATGATTATTTAGTTTGTTAAAAGATATTAATAACTAAGATGTGTTAAAAAACATTAATAACTAGGATGCAATGACTTGGAATAATTATTTAATACTGCCTCTGGTTTATTTATTTTTTTTTTCTTTTCTCAGTTTAAGGTGTTTGAGGCTAGGCCCATTAGAGATGGGTAGGGGAATTAATAATAAAGTGGTTTATATTCTCCTTGGCTTCTTTGATTCTATGCTAATTCTCTATTGACGGGTGTACTGAAATAAGCATAAGACATAATGCAAACTCTATAGTTTCCCACATGTTAATCTTTAGTCTTACTGTAACTCTAAGACTTATCTTTTAAATGCAGTGGCTTAAAAATTAATTGTATGTATAGAGACTTCAGTCCCCCAGTAGGAAGAAGTTTTTTTTTTTTCATTTACTCTATAAATATAGACACAAATAATATTTATACAGGAAACACATCTGCAGGAAAAATAATGGTGACTAATAAACAAAAAAGTGGACTAAATATAAAGTGCCTGCTGGTTCTAGTAGGAGTAAAGAAGTAGCCATACTATTTCAACAATCTTTTTGTGATAAAATTATTGATTCAAACTCTGACTCTGATAGCCATTGGTGTTGTGCTATTTACAAAATGAACATATTAGATTGAACAATATTTATGCTGAACATTTATTCCCCTTGTACTTTCCAAATAAATTTTATTACCAAAATTAACAATGTGCTTAAAAAATAAAAAAAAAAGTATGTAATAATAGGGGATTAGAATGCAATAGTGGACCTATGAGAGACAGTGCTACAAATACAGACTGTTTGACAATAATATATCTCTAGCTATTCTAGATTGAATTATTGAATTTAATTTAGTAGTTCCTATACTACTGACCGATAGTCCTTCCAACAAATGTATTTGTTTTTTCTCATGTCATAAATCCTGCTCTAGTATTGATTTTTTTTTTTGCCTTCATATAAATCTTAGAAGTGTCAGTTGATTTTACAACCTATCCCCATTATTTTTCAAACCATTCAAAGGTATCTTTAATCCTCTGTTGGAATATCATGTGGTTTAAAAAGAATCTGTACTATAACTGGTTCTTGAATCCCAAGTCACTGCAAAAAGAAGATGAAAGAAATTAAATAGACTTTCAACTAAAGAACTAAAAGCTCAGATCATGGGGTCATTGATTAGCAATGCCCTCCATATTACTGAATCCTTAAAACAAAAAGAAAAAAATATTACAATGAAATCCATCAGTTAGATGTTGCCATGATACATAACCATAAAAAGAGTTGAAACTTAACATTTCTGCATTACAAAAGGAAATATTCCAAATATATATGCTCCAATTAGCATGGTATGAAAACAAAACTATAGCAAAATATTTTGAATGAGCCCAAATGCTGTATGACTTTTAGCATGACTAAAAAAATAAATAAAGTCCCCCCCCCACATGGGCATCAGTAATTTGTTATAAAAACACTCTTTATTCGTTTAGTGGACATATATTCATATCTTTGAAAAGCTCTGTCTTGAACTTTACAATAATAATGACAATGATCAAGAAGATGCTGAGGTGGAAAGATTCCTAGATCAATTAACGTTTACAAGTTTAAGTTCAGACTCGGAGCTAGATTATTATCTGTATCAGAATCTGTATTAAAGCAACCATTAACTTTATATGAAATAAGGGAAATAATTTATAGCATGAAAATAAGAAAAAAAACAGGGTCTGATGGATTCAAATCAGTATTCTCCAAATATTTATTTATTCTACAAGAAATATTTAAATATATTCTTCAGACAAGGTTTGTAGGCCTACACTTAAATAAATCTTGACATATTTTAGTGTTAAAAGCAAATCAAGATACTCTCAACCTATGAAATTTAGACTCATCTACCAAATGAATAACGATATTAAAATTGTAGTCTCATTCATGGCCAAAATATTAAAAAAACATAATCCCATATATTATTTCCCCTTCTCAGTCAGAGTTCACAAATTAAAACAGAGAAGTGCTTATACTTAAACAATGTAAATGATTCAAAACCTAAGGCCAGTAGGAGATAATAATATATTTGTATTAGCATTGGATGTGTCAAAGGCCTTTGATAGAATAAATATTTCATCTCTAATAAAGGTTTTGATTAAATCTGGCTTTTTACATCTTTCTAAAATGTTCATGTTATCTTTATGAACTCATTAATAAGTCCTTTCTAAACAGATTTAAAATTAAACAAGGTGTCCTTCAGGGTTCTCCATTTTCACCCTACCTACTTAATTTGTACATCCAGTCTTATGGCAGCATCCCTATGATATCAAACACAAAAATTCCTATTACAGCATTTGCTGATGATAGCAACATGTACTTATTGCTACCTAACATAGATGTTCATACAATTATAAATCCTACCAAATCTTTTTCATATCTTTCAAATTATAAATTAAGTACACACAGCATTGTTTTTTTAAGTCAGGATTATAGCTTTATTAATATGTCCATATTAGTTGGAATTAAAATAGATATATTCCTAAAATACCTGGGATAATATATAGTCAAGATTCTAATCATAAATCAAATCCAGTCATTATACATGTTGGAGAACTATTCAAAAGGACTTATCTAAATGGAAGAAACTGATTTTTTTTGACATTATTAAAATGAATATATTCCTTAGATATTCTTTTTTATATAGTCATCATTCCAATAATCATATATTACATTTTTCAATAACATTACTTCCACACTTACAAAATGTATTTGGTACTGCTTTGGTTAGACTGAGCTAAGAGAAACGTGTTACTCCTAGATGACATGGGGAGAAGGTACTGCAACATTTACACATCTATGAACACATTGCAGTACCTTTCCATGATTCAGCAATCACTCTTACATGGTGTTGCACAGTCCTGTAACAAGAAGACAGGCCACACCATGAAGGACAGGACCTGCAACCATGTTAATGAGGCATTGGTAGGAGAGAGGCATATAATAATTAGGCATGAGCTCTCTCCCCCTAACCACCTCCAGGAAGGTATTTACATAGCCATGCAATTCAGAAAAATCACTCAGCTGTGCAGCTCAGCATGGCCATCCCCACCATGTCTCAATACTGAACACAGCCAAAAGGCCATGTTCAGCCACCTAACATGGACATGGTGGGGGAATGACTAGACACCAGGAATTACTCTTAAAATGCCATAATGGCACCAATGGCAGTTCAGAGATTGGGATACGGAGATGCACTAGACATCAGGGATTACTCTTTAAACTTCTAGAATTGCACTAACAGCAAAGTGAGTATTGGGTGTAGGGTGAAGCACTAGACACCAGGGAATACTCTTAAATTGTTGGTCAAACAGCACTGACATCATAATGGGGATCAGGGAAGGGAACCATGAGACACTAGGGATATCATACAAAGTGAAGGGCCATAATGATGCCAACATTATAACAAGAATTAGAGGGTGGGGTGGATACACTAGACCACTGGGGCCAAATAGATATGTACTATAATTTTATTCTAAATTAGCAACTATTCCACGGAGTTACCATGCCACACAAGCAGTAGCCAAGAACAGCAGCAAAAACCAGTCCATTAAGAACAGCAGCGAAAAGCAGCAGCAGGTGTCAATTCAAGCAAAAAAACAGTGCTGGTATAATATAAAAACTCAGGTTTATTGTATACAAATGATAAGCGCTTTCACTAAGGAGCTTCTTCAGACCAAAAGATTCAACTGAGCAGAGAACCACATTAAATACAAAAAGAACCCACCCCAATCAATTATGTAAATGAACAAAATTAAAGATACAACCCAACATAACTACAACTATACCATTCTAACTAGTAAAAGTCTAACTAATATAAATAAAAATACGTAAATATACGAATATATATATATATATATATATATATATATATATATATATATATATATATATATATAAACATGAACATGGCTCTAAAAATATCTCCATGATGCCAATACATAAAAACAATAAAAAGAAGGAGTATTATTTATATAACTTCCTTCTATTCAGGGCGGGTTTAATAGAAACCCTCTCATTTAACCCTCTACCTCTATCTGCCTGTAAAATGATGATCCAATTCATCTCTCTGTACTCAGTGTAGCTTCTAATATCACTCCCTCCCAGGACTGGAATCCACAGCCTCAATTACCCTAAACCTAAATGTATGTTGAATTCCTTGTTCTATCACATATTTAGATAGTGCATTATTGGATGTTTCTTTTCTAATATTATATAGATGTTCCCTCATTCTGTATCGTAGAGGTCTATTGGTTTTTCCTACGTAGAAAGCCCTACATAAATCACACACAGCTAAATAAACAACATGGGGAGTCATACAATTATGGGTCCCTCTAAACCTAAACTCCTTATTCAGATCTGGGTGGCAAAATACCACATCAGTGTCAATATAGGGACAGAAATTACATGCACCACATGGTTCCGTGTACCCAGAATCTATCCATACTGAACTACTTTTCCTATTACATAACAACCTCTTTAGGTTCTTATGGTTCCGAAAATGAAATCTAGGAGCTTCACCCACTATATCACCAATATCATCATGTACTAGCAAAATGTGCCAATATTGTTGGAATAACTTTGTGACATATCCAGTGTCACTAGAATAATAAATAGTATTAATATGTCCCTCTTCACTGAAACATAAAGGTCCAAAATAAGGTTTAGCTCTAGTCTCCCTTAACACTGTCAAATCTTCCCATTGTTTCTCTAATTCCTTTCATGTGTATCCTCTATCCATAAGGTTTTTTTCAAGACCAAGCAATTCTGCATGGAATCCTGACTCTGTAGGATTCATCCTGGAGGCCCTCATACCTTGTCCTCTCACTAAGTTCTTAAAAATATAACCAGGATGCATACTTGATCTAAAGGAAGAAAATGCCAGTATTAATCATCCCTCCATCAAGTTTTTCTACTTATACATCTAAATATTCTATACCATTATGTGAAAATTTATAGGTAAATTTCAAATATTCCAATAAACCATTCATAACTTCAAAAAAACTATTAAACTGAACTCCTCTCCACAAAATAAACAAATCGTCCACAAAACGCCTATAAAATAAAACATGTTCTTTAAACCCTATCAAGGGGAACAACAGATCTTCTTCCCATTGAGCAAGGAACATATTGGTGTAGCTATTGGCACATGAAGTGCCCATAGCTACGCCATGTTTCTGTAAGTATACTTGTTCTCCAAACATGAACACATTGTTATTAAGTATAATTTCTAAAAAGAAACATATCGAATCAACCTGTGTTGTTGAAAGTTACCATGGAGTTTTTACCCCATGGTGTGCTGGTTACTTTGTTACTTTTTATAATTTTATTCTAACTATTATAGGAGGTGAGGGACCACAGAAGAGCAGATAGAGTAGGGACAGGTAGAGGGTATGTGGTGTGTGTGTGTGTGTGTGTGTGTGTGTGTGTGTGTGTGTGTGTGTGTGTGTGTGTGTGTGTGTGTGTGCGCGTGTGTGTGTGTATGTGTGTGTCTGTGTGCGTGTGTTTATGTATTTTCACTAGAATTGTGGATAGTAAAACAAACCATGTTGTTTAAATGTGTTTATTAACACAAAAACAAGAGATGAGAGCATTCATCCATTTTAATGCATGGACTTCATCAGAAATAGCAATCATCAAAGAGGCACACCTTTTATATTCTACAAGTAAATTATTAATTATTCAATTTAAAGTCACATGATCTTCAGGAATAAAATAATTAAAATAAAAAGTAAAAAACACAATTTGCATATGTGACACCTCACCACTGGCCCAGTAATCAAGGATTCTCAATCCTCACTACTAGCACCAGTGGGGGACATACATTGGGAGGATGACAAGTGCACACACAGTAAAGTGCAATTTCCCTGATGAGCACACCGAGACCACAGTCAGTCCAGGGTTAGTTTCTTCCTCTCCCTCTTCCTCCAGATCCTCAGTAAGACTCCCCACTGGTACAGCTATAGAGTTGAGATCTCAGTTAAGTGGGCATGCCAAGTCCTCCACCACCCTCTCTGTCCAACCAGTGCTTCATGTTCCTGTCCAAGTAGCTGACACACATACTCTTTGAGGTTTGATTTACACACACACACACACACACACACACACACACACACACACACACACACACACACACACACACACACACACCTGAGAAAGGCTGGCACAGGTTTACTAGCTACGCCCCCTTTTGCACTATAAGGTAGTTATCACTGCCACCAGCCATGCCCTTATCAACTACTTTAAGGCCATTAACAAAGGGTTCCAGTCTTACTGTGTAATGTTACTATTAATCCAAATGGTAGTTTGACGAACAGTAAGGTTATTAGGAGTGGCCCACAGTGACACCAAATAAATATGTAAGTACTCTCATAACTTAAATATGTCTCACAAATATTGGCCACAGTGAAAGGTTTAAATATATTTAATAACAAATAATAAAAGAACAAGAAAATAGTAAATAATCACAGTTACATCAGGGTTCGAAATCATAGGAAGTGTTTAAAACATCATTGCAGGACCGTCTCAAATAAATAAAGAAAACAACTAAGCTATACTTCATTATATTCCTGACTATATCTAAGAGAAATTATACTGTTCCCTAGACTTACTTACGGAGCAAGCAGGCAGGATGTGGTGAGTGATGTTCTTGTCAGGTCAAAGACAAAATACAAAATGCTCAGTCTCTCTCTCTGAGACAGTTCTTAAATTAATATCCAAAATATTACTGCTGCGGTACTTGCAGAATGACATAATTTATTGTCATCTGACTTCAGTTTCCAGGCTAAAAAAAAGCATTTAGCATCTACCATTGAAAATGCATAAACTAGGGTCCTCCTTAGATCTAAGGCGGATCCTGGAAGTCATAAAACAATAAAACACTTCTACATCTCAAGCCTAGTAATTATTTCTCTTTCAAGATAAAACAGAGGACTCCCTAGTATAGACATCCTGTCTCTGGCTGTTATAAAGTAATTTAAATTTTCAGCTATTTTCTGAAATTAACCTCCTATGTTCCAGTTTCCATTGTTAAAATATATACATCTAAACAGTTACAATAGTGTATATACATTTCAGTTCTAATCCAACAGGGTACAATGTGGTCACACCTCTAAGTTCAGAACTTTACAAAATATCTCTTCAGCACACGTTTCTACAAATCATCTTAAATGACATACAATTCTAATACATTTGTAACACAAGCATATGAATCATGTTGATATTCACAAATGACATAATTATTTACAAAATTCCAGATAGCTGGGGTGGCAATATCTACTTTTGTGGTAGCATAATTAATGCTTATATAACAGATCAAAGTGTTATGTAAAAATACTTTTAATAACTTAAAATATGCAAGTATTTAAATATAATACTAAGTATTTTTGTAGCTTTAAAATGTAGAATTTGCCAGTTCTTAATTTGTGCACATTGTGAAGCGACATCATATCATTCAGACCTGGTGGGTTGTTAGCTCCTAGCCATAGCCTCCATAACTCCTGGTACTCAAGTGTGTCTTCCCATGCCCCCCCCCCCCCCCCAGGATTAGATAAAACACATTCTATAAAAAAAATAAGAATCTTTTATTGCTGGTGCAATGTTGCTTATGTTTATATAGGGCATTATTATTATTGCAGCATTGAATTTCATAATAATACTCATAAATGCGCTTTTTAATGCCATTTCCATTTTACCTACATAAAATGAATGACAATGGTCATAAATGTAGACCACCCCTGTTGTATTTCAGTTGCATGAATTCTGCAGCTTAAGTTCTATGTGCAATGTCTCAGTTTGGATTCACTTTATAATCTTGAAATACTGAAATATCGAATTTCAGTATCTCAAGATTATAAAGCCTAAAAATTAAAAATATTGAAACCCCAAAACTGCGAAATTCAAAATTGCGACTTTTAAACACACCCTGCACTACACAAGCAAACACATATACATCTTTCTCCCCACACTACAACAAACAAACAAAACACACACAAACACAACAATGCAAATACATGAATCTACCATACATATAAGCAAGGGGGCAAGGCCCCCTGTACCCCCTACACCCCTGCTACTTATACAATATATTATATATATATATATATATATATATATATATATATATATATATATATATATGTATACTAACTCCAAGGTTGCATTAAAAAGACAAAGACATGAAACCCACCACTACAAAATCTGTAGTCCCCTCGCAGAAACACAAATCACATACATACAAACACCATCATTTTCAACACTTACACACTCACACTCTTACCTACATACCGTAATTTACACCTACAACTTCCCAGCACACTAACATACACTAAAATCCCTACCCAAAACCCTTAAAATATAAGCACTTACCTGAATCTCCAGCTATCCATTATTAACACAGAACACCACCATAACCGCAGATTCGACATTTCCGGATTCGGTTATGTGGTCTTTTGCAAAACTGGGCTTTCGCTATTTTAGTTTCGAAATACTGAAATTCGATATTTCAGTATTTCAAGATTATAAAGTGAACCCATATATATATATATATATATATATATATATATATATATATATATATATATATATATATATATATATATATATATATATATATATATATATATATATATATATATATATATAGGTCACTTTATATTCTCAAAATACTGAAATATCGAATTTCAGTATCTTGAGACCATAAAATCAAACGGACGGAAATCTCGAACCCAGAAATGTCGAATCCAAAAATGTTGACCCCCCTGGTACGGATAACGCATTAGGTAAGTGTTGTCTTTTTAGGGTTTTGGGTAGGGTTTGTGTGTTTGTGAGTGTGTTGGGGAGTTTTAAGTGTGGGTTAGGGTAGGTAGGTAAGACTGTGAGTGTGTTAGTGTTTGGAGTGGTGGTGTTTGTATGTATGTGATGTGTGTTTGTGTTTGTCTGTGTTTTACAGTGTAGTGCAACCTCGGAGTTAGTATATATTAGTAGAGGTGGTGTGGTGGGTGCAGTCGCCCACATGGGGGTGAAGGGGGGGTTGCCCCCACATGGCGGGGTAAAGGGGGGTTGCCCCCCCTGCATATAGTAAGGGTAGATGTGTGCATGTTTTAGTTGTGTGCGTGTGTGTTGTTTTGATTTTTTTAAAGTGTCAGGAGGTATGTGCATTTGGATTTGTATGTGTTGTGTAGTGTGTGCTGTGTGTGTTTTCGATTTTGTGTTTCGTGGTTTTGTGGTTTCGGTTATATGGATTTTCGGCTTCATGGTCTCGAGATACTGAAATTTGATATTTCTGTATTTCGAGATTATGAAGTGAATCCATATATATATATATATATATATATATATATATATATATATATATATATATATATATATATATATATATATATATATATATATATATATATATATATATATATATTTTTTTTTTTTTTTTTTTTTTTTGCATTGGCTGCATGAGCCACATTTTAACATGCCCTTGTTGTTTCTGTGGGTCTCCCCCATCCTACCATTGAGGTTACCTCTTTCGATCCTCTTCTTAAGATTCAAATTCCTTTTGTAAATAAATTGTGGACCTTCTCCTAAAATCTTTTTAATATAATCATCACTTGGTATAATTTCCACTTGCTCTTAATTACATTCTTAATGGTACTTGAACTATCCCCATATTTAATAGTCATTGTCTTTTCATAGTTATTCACTTTATTAACCTTGTTCGGCTCTGTATCTGTCTCCTTTCTCAAAAAGGGGGTAAGCTATTGGTTCACTTCATAACTACCTCATTCTTGTCTTCTAAATTTTTCTGTGGATAGAATCTCATAGAAAACCTATCAATCAATCAATCAATCAATCAATCAATCAATCATTCAATCAATCAGTCAACCAATCAATCAATCAATCAATCAATCAATTTCCATTAAAACCAATTATCATCAGATACTTTTCTGGAAATTCTAACCATCTGGCCTTTAACCAGGCTCTTTTTGATGATATGGATGATTGCTAGAATAAAGCAGCAGAACAAAATTGCTCACAGACCTGAAATAAATAACAATGCAGTTATTTGAATGTGAATACATGACAACATGAGAGTGCGATGTCAGTAAAGTACAACAACACCTTATAAATGACTCATCACCCCCAATCTAGCAGTAATTTAAGCAAAGATAGCAAGACTGACATATCTTGTGAAATGACATGTAACAACCAAAGTAATATTCTGCAAATCATATTACCAGTATATGACAACACATTAGCTAGATGTATTTGACTATGTATTCTAATCTTCCATAATAATTGCCATATCAGATTTCACTGTTACACAGATTCAAAGTTTGACTGCAAGATATGAAATTAATGCTCTTAGTTTTCATTTTTGTGCTACTGGTAAAAATCGCCAAATTCAAAATCGTATCCATTCTAGAAATGAATGAGTGTCAAGACACTGACATCAATCACTGACTGTCAACACAACAGATTAATGGACAACTGCACTTAAGCCACTCCAAGCCTCATAGCAGTAACTTTAAAGTTCTGACTGCCCATGTGTGTTCAGCTCTAAAATCTTGCTGAAACTACAAGAAAAAGGTATCCAAATGGACCTTCAACAGTGATTTTTGAGTCTGTCAATCTGATGACATAAGCAGCACAGTTCCTTGCTTTATTATAGTTTCATGATGGGGAAACATACAGAAACTTTAAATTTTGGTGCAAATAAACTGCCAAATACAATTATGTGACTATTAATGTGCAATTGTACACAAGCCTTCCTCAGCCTTGTCTCCTGATCCAGTTCCCAGATAAAGTCACTGCAATTACCAAGAGGGTGCAAACACAAGCTTAAATTTTTATGAACACGCACACATGTAAATTAGAAACATAGACTGGTATTCTTAGTCATTTGTGTAAATTCAGTAGAGGTATCTGTTTGCAAGTGAGAGTAGCTAAGCCACGATTCATAGAGTCATTTATGTTAATGTGCAATGCCTTAAGTATAATGAGATATAAATGAGAAACTGTACAGTGGCATGTGCTAGTGAAGTATTCTTGTAATTCATAGTCCAATATTCCCATCATATTCACATTCATTGTTAAAAGAGTTTCTTTGCCTCTGATCTCTGCTTTGCAATCCACAGACTTCCCCCCAGCAACCCCTTCAGTAGTTTGTCTAAGTATACACAAGGACTAAAATGGCACAAAATAAATTATTTTCCCCAGTGATCACTTTAGCAGTCCAGCCATGTATGTACAAGCACTTCATTGACGCATAAACTAATGTTTTCCTCCAGTGACCCTTTCAGTAGTTTGTCCAAGGATATTCAAGCACTAAAATGGCACCGAATGAAACATTTCCCCCACTGACACCCCCCCTTCATTCATTTGACCATGTGCAAACAATCACTTTAATGACAGCAAATGAAACATTTCACCCAGCAACCCTTTAAGTAGTTTGACTATGTACGCCAAAGCACTTCAGTGACACCAAATTAAACATTTCCCCCAGTGACCCCTTCAGTAGTTTGTCATAGTATGCACAAGCACTAAAATTCAATAGAAGAAAAATTTCTTGAAGTGAAGTCAATAATCATACCTTTTTTTTAAAAATGATTATATTAAATTGTCAGTTTTTCCCTTCTAGTCTAATTAATTTGCCACCTAAGTCATATATTCCACAGGTAAATTGGTACTTACTGGTATAAGCTTGGGGCCCTTTATGCATTCTTTATGCAAATTAGGCCCTTTTATGTTTATCTCTATGAATCGTAGTAATACATAAACATGTAATACCCCCTGTCCTCATAATAGCCCTCACCTTAAAGCTTATGCTTAATGCATGTTATTCTTTTACATTAGGGAGGCATGTTTACCAAAACGTCTCTGTATTTATGTAGTCAGCCTGAATGACCTTATTTGCATAAAGACACAGTGACGGTCTTTGCAGACCACAAATTTATATAGGTCAGGATTATATATGCCACCTATAAACTTGCAATATGGATAATTAATTTAAAAAAATATATAGCCACACTTTCAATGCATAGACCCCTGTAAGTGGCTGTTTAAGGTATACACTGACATGTTGTTGACTCTGGGCATTGTTAGCCATTCCTTATTGATTGATAGAATGATTGATTGATTTATCTATTACTTTCTCTTTTTGTTGACATGCTTAGCTCTACTTGGCTTGTGACCTATTTTATCGGGAAACTCAAGGCAGTATTTATTATCTGAGGTAACTTTGTCCAGGGCACGGCATACATTTTTGTATCTTTTTCAATAAGTGCCACACCATCCTAAACATCCACCTATGTTAACACCACTTCAAGAATAAGGGGGGACCTTGCTTTATCATCTTATCTGAATGACAGTACCTCAGAAATGTCAGTAGAGGAACATCTATGCATACATGTGTTGTATGACCAGAACCCATAGCCTTCTAAGTTTTCTAGTGTCAAAGTTGTGCCAAAGAAACTATAACAAAGCTTTGCCGTGCATTCAAATGTAGCTGTTCAGTCCTCATAAAACATGGCAAATGAAAATATATATATAAACAAGCATGGTTCTGACACAAATACAGCTGCACTGTGATATGCCTAGTGATGTGTCCAGTTTAAATATTTCTATCCCACTGCAACATATAATAATAATAATAATAATAATAATAATAATAATAATAATAATAATACCACCTACAATACTATTAATAAATATAATAATACAGAGGATTATGATCAGGTCTGTAGTCATAAATTACTTATTATGTGTCTGAAATATAGAAGCTAAGAAATTCACTTCAAGAATGAAGCTCAAGAGGTGATGCTTTATATCCATATCAAGAACACATAATAAAGAGTTGCGGTTGGTGATCCAGTCATAATTTTTGTAGTGCATGTTGCTTTCTCTGTTCCATGACTACCAGTTACTGAAAAAATGTAGGAACAAGAAATACATTACTGGTTTTCAAGGCCTTTGAAAGCTGGTAAAGTAATTAGAAATGCCAGACAGCAGGAAAAACAATGTCCCACTCTGTGGAATTAACTGTTTTTAAAAGTTGTTTATCTTCTGCAATATCTCTGAACTTATTTGCTCAAAACTTCTAGAAAAAAACAATAATAACAGAGGAAGAAATACCCTAAATCAGGAATATTTTTAAAATATTGCACTGTCACTTAAAAAGTAACTAGAATAATAGGTTTCGTACATCGGGTGTACATCTGGCTTCTCGCTATAAGCCCACTGTTGTTCATACTGGTGATGGACTGCATTAGCAAACAGGTTGGAGGGGATGGATCAACAAAGCTGTTGTATGCAGACGATGTGGCAGTACAGGCAGACTCTGAGCTAGAACTTCAGCAAAGGATAGGAGAATGGAATGCAAATCTGAAGGCACATGGGATGAAACTAAGCACAGATAAACAGTGGTAATGACAGCAAATTGGGGAAATCAGAAGAAGCCGAGAATAGAGATAGAAGGGAAGATAGTAGAACAGGTAAACAGCTTCCAGTATCTGGGAGGAGTAGCTGAGGAGAAGGGTAGTCTGATTGAAGAGGTCAAAGCTAGAATCACAGGGGCTGTAGCCAACTTGCATAGAGTATCAGGTATAGTCTATGACAGAAGAATGCCAAAGAAGCTAACAAGTAAGGTGTATAAGACATTGGTGCAACCGGTACTACTGTATGGTACAGAAACCTGGGCTGTAAAGGCAGAACAGTTGAAGAAGCTAGAGGTGATGGAAATGAAGTGCCTGAGAAAGGTGGTAGGATGTACACTGTGGGACAGACAAAGAAATGAGGGCATAACAGCAGAAGCCAAAGTAGCTCCAATTGCAGAAAAGATCAAAGAGAACAGATTACAGTGGTTTGGGCACATGTGTAGAAAAGCAGAAGACAATCTGGTGAGGAAGATCTGGGACAGACAGGAAGAAGGTAGGAGAAAGCGAGGACATCCAGCAAAGAGGTGGATAGATTGTGTGAAAGAAGATTTGCGACATTCAGGCATGAGTGTTGAAGAAAGCAGGAGTGTGGCACTGATCGAGAGAGCTGGCGACAGTTAACATGATACCCCGACCCCATGTAGAAAAATGGGAAAAGGGGGGGGTTGATGATGATGATGAATTGGTTTCATATCAACATGCATTTTCTAAACAATAAGAAAGTATGACATTATTGTCTGACTGGAATCATCAGTGATTTACCAGAAAATCAAAACTTTTACAGGGCACAGGTTAATTATGAGGCACTATAAGGAACATTCTGTAAAATCAGGGACAGTGGGGATCTATGAATTTTCCCTCTGTTCTTTGCCAGCTGTTATTGTCCGCTTTTAGTCCTTAGCATGTGGCCTGAACTTAAAAGTGCTTAAAAAGAGTTGAAGCAGCATGATGGACTATGTCTCTGACCTACTGCAAATGTAGATGTCACTCTGGGGTTGAGGCATAAAATAATGAGTTACATACTTTCTTCCAGCAATGCCTGCAGTAAGTAATTTACACAGCCGAGTGTTTCACAGGAGAACTCAGCTGTATAAATCATTACATCAGCCACAATAATTAATTCAACTAATGGCTTGCATTCAACAAATACTTTTAATAGGTGAGACTGCATTACAAGTAGATGTTGTATAGTTTTGAAGACAGATAATGTTGATGTTGCTGGTTTGTGTGTGTGTGTGTGTGTGTGTGTGTGTGTGTGTGTGTGTGTGTGTGTGTGTGTGTGTGTGTGTGTGTGTGTGTGTGTGTGTGTGTGTGTGTGTGTGTGTGTGTGTGTGTGTGTGTGTGTGTGTGTGTGTGTGTGTGTGTGTGTGTGTGTGTGTGTGTGTGTGTGTGTGTGTGTGTGTGTGTGTGTGTGTGTGTGTGTGTGTGTGTGTGTGTGTGTGTGTGTGTGTGAGTGATGAAGTGAGGTAGGCTTCCATACTTCTCAACTCACCCTCGACTAACAAGCAGTGGATGAAATTAAATATGGGGAGGTAGCAAACTAGACAAAATGGAAAGATTTCCAGTGTAACTTTGAACCACTTAACAAGTTAATCAAACAATACATTTTGCAGCAAGAAGCCATACATGCAGATAAAAAAGTAGGAAACTCTAATACCTGGCATTATTGACTGCATACATCCAAGACTGGGACACTTTAAATGTAAGAGACAAAATCATGGACACTCTGGTCAGTTAGGGTAGTTGACAGGTATGTATCCATGTGTGTGTGTATGTGTGTGTGTGTGTGTGTGTGTGTGTGTGTGTGTGTGTGTGTGTGTGTGTGTGTGTGTGTGGAGGGGGATAAATGAGGGGTTGTGTGTTCCAATTTGATTGTGTAATTAACACAGTGAGGTTCTTCCTAGTGTTTGTAATAATCACCAAGTGATTCAGAGACATGCAAATTAGCTGATAAAGATGTCTTTTTCAATTGTGGGTAATGTGGCTCTGAAATACACATTTGTAGAAAAATTAACTTTTTACCACTGTCTTACTATGTGCAGTTGATGTTTTTCTGAATCTTGGTCTTGCACGTGCAAAGATGAAGCGGCTTCATCACCTCCCAAATAAAAATAAGAAGCAAACAAGTGTGAGGTGGAATGTTCTTCAGCTGTAATAATTCCTGAAGTTATTTATGAAAAAATGCCATGCTGGCAATAAAGAACACTTATATGCTCTGGATAAATGTGGATGGGTATTAAATTCAGATGATGATGATATGGAGGAACCTGTGAGCCCATTTCAAGAGCCATAGAAGATGACAGTCAAGCAGTAAAGCAGTTAAAAACAGAAAAAGAGCATGGCTCACCTGCCTCTTGTACATTCTGACAAATATTTTCTATGAAATATTAGATGCAAATTTGTTAGCAGCAAGAACACATGATAAAACAACATTGTGCTTACTGGATTTTATGGAATTAGGGAAAGCAAGTAACAAAGATGAATGAAAAAGGCAAACACAATTTCTTTTAGTCCTCTGACCCTTGAATCATGCCTGCCAGCAATCAGTCAATATAGTTATTCTCCCCACTAGAACAAGTACCAGCCATTTATCCCACCCTCAGAGTAAAAGCTCATTCATTCTCTGAACATGGTGATAGCCCAAAGGCATATTTACTCCCCAGTGAAGACGATAAACACACACTAGAAGGCTATCATACATGTGACAGTCACCTCTGTATCCACTTAACACCACCCATGAGATAGGAGTGTACCTGACATTACATGGTACATG
>NC_056727.1:325643295-325670795 GCF_019279795.1 Protopterus annectens
CCATGTCATGTTTAAAATTTGCGACATCTGGGACAAGACTTCCATTCATTGTAGAGCTTTATGTATATTTTCTCTATTCTACCCTAATAACATGCATCCTCTGCTGTATTGTCTTCACTAGTCAAAACACCCAAGCACTAGTTTTACCTCTGTTGCCAGCTTTTTAGCAATAGGTCTCCTAGGACTGTATACTTACTGTGTTAAGTTCAAAGGTATGAACTTGAGAACATGTGTAATTCCATCAGTGAGAGGTGTAAATACCTACTTAATCTTAAATGTCATCTAAAAACATTGTGAGTTTCATAAACCTCTACCACTATCCTCCACTAATCACACCAAAATGCATTAGGCTAATGGTGCAAAAAAATCATTCCCAAAACCCTTGTAGAAATTAGAAGATTAAGTCTCAGCAAAAATCAGGACACTCATTTACATCATACATACCTACCATAAAGTATCACCTTGTGTAAAAGTACTCCAAATATACCACTCTGAACCACAGTATCAATGGCAATATTTTAGTGATGGCTGACTCGGTTTTCAGGCATGTTGACTCATTTCTCCCAGAGCTGGAAAAAAAGACACTGATTCAGAGTGGAATCTTCCCTCCACATATAAAAATAAATAAATAAATGGTTTCTCTGACTGGTTAAATAGCTGGTGCCATTCCAGGGGGATCCAAGTATGTTTCAACATGGGGAATATGCTTTACAATCCAGTTTGCTTTACTCTGGATAGCCTGCACCTCTCATTCAAAAGCTTCTGCATACTGACTAAAGCCTTTGCTACTCTTAGTGTCTTTTTAGGCAGAGTACAGTTGATGGACATTCCAACTTGACTGGCATATCAGACTGAAAATCAGATTAAATTAGGGTGGCTCACCCCAACACCAGAAATTTAAACATTAAGTTGCCTAATCTTGAAGCACTCCTTCATTTGGACAAAAAAATCATGTCGCATAGCTAGTAAGATTTGGTTTAAATGTAAAGACAGCACTCATTCTGTATCTGGTCTTTGTGCTTTTCTTGTCATCAAGTCCACTGACAAGTCTGATGGAATCTCCATATTTGTGAAGGAATATAGTACCTCCAGACAGATCCCTAGGGACCTATATACTTAAATCACTTAACTGCATATCACTCATTATAGGATTAATTATCAATTAATAGGGTGTTATAGAACATCTTCATCACCCCTTGATAACCACATATTATTCCTCACTGTTGTAAATGATCTCCCTATTAGCAAAAAATCTATTATTCTGAGTGACTGTAACAACAAACCTACTAGAAGATGCAATATTATTCACCCATTTCTTACAAATATGGCAGGGTGTTGAACTACCGCTCTATGATCTCCTTCCTTAGTGAAGTCTGATCACAAATGTGTGTGACCTTCTACTTTTAACTCCCCAAAAAATTCCGCAGCACTCCCTCAAATTAAAGGACTGCAAATGTGGCAATTTCAACCAACTCTATGATGAGATTTCAAAAATTCACTTCTAACTGCTCCACCCCTTATGTTGTAACAGCAGCAAACATCTTTAAAGATTCTACAGCCATTTAGAAAAATGCATAGAGCTAGCATTTCCTATCAGATCCAAGTATCATGGGAAATACAAAGATAATAGGATCATATGATCATAGAAGATTACTAGGCTATTAACCTGGAAGTCGTTATAAGCATTGCCGTTTCATCCCAATGTATTACCACAGAAATGTTAACCAGTACCCAAGATTGCATTTAGTGTTGACTGCCCATGTCTAGGAGTGTTGTGGGCTCTATCCACATTAAGAATTTATGGTGCCCCATCCACTCATCCTGGTTTTTCTTGAACAGTCTATCAAAACAACAGCAACAAAAAAAATTAACCTCAGGAAGAAAACTTTAATTCCACAGAGCTTTCTGGTTAAAAACCTTTCTTTGGTGTGATAAAACAGGTAAGTTGAAGTACATAATATACAAACTCAAAGACACAGCCAACCAATCTTAAACATTCATCAATTAAGCTAATAAGAGGTAAAGGAAGCTTTAAAGGAATATACTCAAAGACACTTAAAAACAAATGAATAGAATTCAGTTTCATTTGTTTCTCTTTTAAAACAGGTTTTATGTTCACAGCAGCATTCAAACCTTGACTTTTATCTGAGTTTAACTATAGAATCCATTTATACTCAACAAGTTCCAGTTTATTATTTTTATCACCTCCGCTGTTGACTTGTAACACTCTAAAAGCAAATCTATGCTCAACATTATTTTCCATAACATGTTTTGCTAGATCATTTGTTAACACATTTCTCCTAATCTCAGAAATATGTTTAGTTATTCTCTCTTTTAGCCTTCTAGTACATTTCCCTACATAGAAAGCTTGACAAACTAAGCAAGTAGCAAGATACACCACATTCTCAGTGGAAAATGTTGCAAAACAGTTGCATATACATTTCTTACCAGTAACCGGATGTATGAAAATGTACCCCAGGATTCAGCAAGCTCTGCACGGCGTGCAGGAATAGTGCAAGAACTGCTGCAGGCAATATGGCTGCTGTGCGATCTAGGAATAAGATCCCAGGACGTGCATGAGCGCTCCTGCACTATTCCTGCATGGACACAGCCCATGTATGCTAATTACCTCATTTGCTGGTGAAAACCATGCAAATTAGGGGAATTAGTGATCCAGGAAGCAGGCAGATGTCCGTGCAGGAATAGAAATGTATTCAGCCAGTAGCTGAATACATTTTTGCAAACTACAAAACGGAAGCATGACAACTTGTATGAATACATGTATTAGAAGGGTTAGGCATTCCAAAGGCCAAATATATGGTCATAGGCATGAAAAATAATTTCAAAATTGTAAATATTAACTTTTTTTTTGTTGACTGATTTCGGCCGTTTAAGCGCAGGGCAGCGGTGCGCAAATGGGATTTGCCCGAAAATAATAAAAAAACCTGGAAATAAGCTTTTAAACCAAAATCATAATTTTGCCATAATAGTCAATGGAATGTATAACATAACAAGACCATGGAATAGTGGATTTGTAACCAAGCATTAGCAGTCAATTCCCCTCAGTGCTAGCTTGCACCCAACTGTGTAGGTGCAGTAAGACCATGATGTAAGCCTAAGAGCAAGATGACTTCATAAGGAGGTGTGTCATGCATGTTGTAAGCTTATTGGAGCTCTGTGGCCCATGTTTGCCCTTAGCTAAGCACAGCTAAGGAAGGGGGGTGTCTGAAGCTGCCTAGTAGAATTTACATTGCCTAAACGGGTGTGTGTGTGCCATGCACAGAGTTTTAAACAAAAAAAACATAGGAAATAGCAGCTCCATTCACATCTGAGCACTGGGTTTGTGTGGTGCACCTTGGGGCTTAAACAGGAAGGCAATGGGAAAGGAAAACAGCAGTAGGAAGGTAATCAAGGAGAACTAGCATAGCTGGCAGGTGAAATGTATCAGAATCAGCCAATTACACAGGCAGCAGCCCAGCCCAGCCCAGCACACTACTATAAACTATGCAAACATCTTTCACTCTTGTTTACCCATAAGCTCTACACCACCAGTGTACACAAATGGGGAACTTTTACCTAACAAAAGCAACAAAATGACAGGGGCTGCTTTTGCTCTCATAAATCAATATGTGGAAGAGGCAAAGGGTGGTGAGGATGTGAATGCTAATAATCATCCCACAGTGAGGGGGAGGAGAAGAGTGTACAGACCCAGGGTAACCTACCAGGGGCTACATGAGCTGGAGAGAGTGGAGCACTATAGGGTGGACAGGGACCTCCTACAGCAAATTTTTGAACTGTGCCATCCATGCCTCACACACAGAACCAACAGAAGGGAACCCATTCTAATGTATACCAAGGTATGTGTAGGCTTAATAGTACTAGCCTTCCAAAGGCCAACCGGGGATATCATGGGGATATCACAGGCATCAGCACTCAGGGTACTGCACCAGTTCCTGGATGCCATGTCAGCACATGCTGGTGAGCACATATATTTTCAAAACACCCATGAGGCATTGACCAGCAATATGCATCTCTTCCACCAAATATCAGAATACCCTGAGGTAGTGGGTGCTATAGGAATCATCCAAGCATGCAGGGAGACACGGTGCATGGACCAAGCTACTTCAATTCAAACAGAAAAAATGTCCAGCACCAAACATATGAGGAAAAATAATTTATTTAGTTATCACAATACTGTGTAATAACCATAATAGCATACCGGATTTGGCAAAAATACTAAAACCTTCTTCAGTGCATTGGTAACATGCAGTTAAAAATACATATATATGATAAAGGCACATCCTACTACATGCTGATTGGTACATTCTAACTTGATTAGAAACATTAAATGGATTCATTAAGGCCAGGCTTAAACAATGCCCCTAGTTTAACAATCCAGCTTAGTTCTTTATTGTCGAGTATGGAATGCCATCCAAATGTATTGCCTCTGTGTCCCTGAATTCTATCTATTATTACAAAATTAAATTTAGCAGTGGCATGGGTGAGTGTATGCTTATATAAGGCATTCGTTGTTTTTTTGTTCCTAATATCACTTAAATGTTCACTAATTCTATGTTTAAAAGGACGTGAGGTTTGACCCACGTAAAATGAGGAACAAAAACATGTAGCCAAATACACCACCCAGTCACTGCTACAATTACCAAAACATCTAATCTCAAAAATATGTGAACTGTTTTACTAGTAAATTCCTTGGTTTTACAAATGTGGGTGCAAAAACTGCAGTGACCACATGAGTAGCAACCCAATAATTTCTCACCAAATAAAGTGGTCTGTACAGTCTGCGAGGGCGTAGTATGTTTATAATGGGTTAGAAAGGAGATTATAGTCTGACCACGTCTGTATGAAAAAAGGCATTTTGGTGGTAAAACCTGCGCCAGTTTGTCATGTGCTAATAATATGTTCCAGTGATTTTGGATAATATCCCGAAAGATACCTGTATTATTGCCAAATGAAGTGACCAACCGAATGTTGTTAGTATCAGATACCTGGTGTGATGAGGCTTTATATATGAGCAATGTGTCCCTGTCCTGTTCTGTGACCCAAGATCTAGCTGTTTGGATATGATGGTTGTTATGACCCCTGTCCAGAAAATGCTGAATTAAATCTTGTTGGTGCTGATTATAGGCCCAGTCAGAAGAACAAATATGTTTCATCCTTGAAAACTGGGATTTAGGAATGTTGCGGATGATGGGGGGGGGGGGGGGTGATGACTACAGGCATGCAGTAAACTGTTAAGTTGTGAAAATTTCCGAAAAAACTGAGTATGTAGTGTATGATCAGTTTGATGTGAAATCTGTATGTCCAAAAAGGTAATTTCATTAATATTGTAGTTCAATGTAAAAATGTATGCCCCATTTGTTCTCATTCAAATCTGAGACAAATTCCTCAGCATAGCTAGCATCTCCCCTCCACACCATCCAGCAATCATCAAGGTAACGTTGCCAAATATCCATATTATCAATATATATATATTGTGATTGGTATCGTACATTAGTCGTTCCTCTATGTAGCCCATAAATAAATCTGCATAAATGGGGCAAATGAGGCCCAAATAGCCATACCCATCAGCTGCCAATAGCAATTTTCATGGAAATAGAACATATTTTTTGTAAGGACATGCTCCTCTAGGCATACAATGAAGGTATTGAAACCTGGTTTGTATAGGGTAACTTTATTTAACCAAAATTGGACAGCTTCCACCCCAGCCCAATGTGGGATACTGGTATATAGTGATGTAACATCTAGTGTGCATAACATCCAACTAGGTTCCAATTGTGTATCCTTGATAATATTCTAGAATTCAGTGGTGTCTTTAATTCTGGATCTGATAAATGGAAGAAGGGGTTTTAAATATTGAGTAAGAAAAGCTGATAAAGGTTCAGTCAGGGAATCATGTACTGAAACAATGGGTCTACTCGGTGGGTTAATCGTATCCTTATGAATTTTGGGAAGTAAATACAAATACTGAGATTAAGGATCATCCATCATTAGTTCCCTTCTAGTTCTAGAATCAATAATACCTTCTTCCACTGCCAGATCCAGAAATATGTCTATATCATTCCTGAATTTGGACGTTGGGTCTAAAGGCATAAGCATATAAAACTTTTTATTGCCCAGCTGGGTGTGTGCCTCAGCTACATACTTATGCCAATCCATCACTATGATGGCTCCCCCTTGTCAGCTGGTAACATGACAAGTTCTTATTATTGCTGAGTTCCTGAAGTGCCAATCTTTCTGATTTGGTTAGATTACAAGACTTAACCTTTGGAGATTGCATATTGAAATGCAGATCTTTAAGAATGCATTCCCTAAAAATGGAAACATGTCTATCCATAGGTGGTACGAACTTGGATTCTTTAAACCTAAACTGAGTAGATCTTTGAGTGTGCCCAACATCAGAAAAAAATATTTTGAGATTAAGATTCCTACAAAAAGATTCTAAATTATTCTCAAAATTATGTTCAGCCAGAGAAAAGGACGGGACAAAATTCAAACCTTCAGTATTTTTATTTGACTCTCAGTCAGTTGTATTGAGGAGATATTATGTACATTCTCAACGTTACCTATGTTATGATCCTGTGTAACAGTTGCTGAATGTTTGCGACTGTTTTGAAGTTTCCTGCCCCTCAGTGGGTTCCATGCCTAAAGGGCCAATACTTGTCCTTCTTTTCGCAGCAGGAGACACCTCCAGAGAGGGTAAATCATGATCCGTCACAGAGGATGAATCGTCACCTGAAGTAGATACTGTATTGGATGTCCTATTTCTAAGTATGAACCTTGGTCTTTTCTTTTTATTACTTTATGTGTTCGTGACCGCTTGAAATCTAACATTTTTACTTTGGCCAAATGGTCTACCTTTGGTGTAATCCTCAATGTCCCTTTGGAACTTGTGTGTTTTACATTTGACTAATTGTGACTCCAAATTCGATAGCTCCTTAGCTAAGTTTTCAATCGGGTGTTAAAAAAACTTTGACTTTCATATAGTTTAACTTCCTCACAAATTTTAGTAACCTCAACTATATTAGAATCTAGGATTCTTTCATAATATGTGATCAATGTATCAACAAATAACATGGATGCTTTGTGTTAGGCATTTGCCCAATCCTGAGATAATTGGTCATCCAACTGACCTACCAAGGGCAAAGTGTGAACCCGCAGTCCCCTAGGTGTTATATCTTTCTTCTTGTATGCTTTAAACAGTTTCAAATGCCACATGTTAGTTCTTAACATTTTCATACCCTTAGTCAGTGTTTGGAATTTACTACTGCATATAGATTCAGGAGAATCCTGATGTAACTTATCATTAACATCCCCTTCTAGCTGAATCCCAAATATGGTCAAATTATCCCTATCAGTCGAAAGACCTTGTAATAATGTATTCAAATCCATCTTTGTATGGTAAACAATAATACTGATACAAGGTACTGGTGACAACCTCCAAATATAAGTAAACTTAGTATCCATTATCTACTATAAGTAGAACTGTATCTAGAAAGTGAAATTAAATATAAAAGGTAAAACTGTATATAAAAAGTCAAACATATATAGGGCTGGAACACTTTCTGTACCTATTAAGAAACTATTAATCTAGGACAAGAATGAGAAATACAGTATTGATAGGATACTGCCAGGAACTGTACTCATAAACTATTCAAAACAAACCATCAAGAATTATGAACACCTTAATGTATTGTAAAACCAATAGTAGTCCTCAAGTACACCACCCGAAAATCCAATTTGTGATGAACAGATCGACATTCATCTCAATCAGCTCAAATATGGACTAACAGCTTGAAGGAAATGATGTGGCTCAATAACCCTCGAGTAGTACGTTAAAAAACTAACATATGGCTACCACTGAAAAATCACCAATATAGGTTCATAGGTTCATAGGTTTATACTAGGCTATCTGCCCTAAGGCATTTATAAGCCTAGCCCAAATTTTTGTGGCTTATGCCACCCCTTATATGAAAAAATACTGTGCCCATTAGTTTGTTGTGCCTCTGTCCAGCAGTGACACAGAGATGATTCCCGGGATAAACCTACGATCTCCCATCCACAGGTCAAGATTTCTCTTGAACAGAGCCAGCAAGGTGCTCTGCCTCACATGGACCGGGATTTTATTCCACAGCATAGGGAGTCTCTGAGTGATAAATCTATCCCTCCAGCACGTCCTATTTATATCCGTGCTAAGGTTTAAGTCGCTTGCTCTAGTGGTTTTGGTGGATTTGGATTTTTTGAGGTGGAGCATGTCCATTAATTCCGGGTTGGACATGGCCTTGTATGTCAGGCACATGTCACCTCTGAGCAGACAGTATGTCTATATAATCCGGTTGACCTACTTTATAAGACAATAGCCATATAGTAAATCAATGTAAATAATAAAATCAGTATTCAGCCACAAAAAATGTATCCACATTTACTTATTATGGCCACTATTATATGGTGAATATTACACGTGATGTCTCAGGACATATGAATAGCCCACCAGACCAATAATGAATATCAGTGCCAAGCAGCCACCTGAAGAACTATATACTCACATATGTACCTTGACTGTTCAAATCATATAATGGTACAAAAAATGTTGAAGCCCGAAATCAATCCGCCTAGTATTGGAGTAAGATCCAATTTGTTCATTGTCTATCAACCTGGGTTATATTATAATCATACCCCAGATAAATAGGTAATTCACCTAATATAAAAAAACTAAGCAGAACAATGTGTTTGACTAGCATCCAGATATGTGCATATCTATCATACATCAATAAATATCACGATGTACCAATATATAAACTGCAACTTCTAATAATAATATACACGAGGTTATCAATAGTCAGATTATAATAACAGTTCCAAAAGGAAATTTAGCTAATTATAATAATAGGAGCCCAAAATTGGAATACACTCAGAAGGATTGATGGCGAACATTCAAAAATAATGTCTCCCAAAATGTTCAACCCAGTCCAAGGGATGAAAAATATTCATATCAACTTCTATATGGCATAATAAAAAAATAATAATGAAATATAAACAAAAATTACATAAATATTAAACGGATAAAACAGTCAAATACCAAGGTGAAAATATCAAGCCCTCTCTCAAGATAGATTGATAGTCAAAAAGGCATCCATTCAATAAAGTCGACAAACTATGAACACTGACTGTCTAAGGTTCAAAAAGGAAAAGAAAAATGTTCCATAGTAAATGATCATTTGCGTTGGAAGCTGTCCCACAGATAGAAACATTTCTTTAGGAGTCATAATTGCCTCAACTGCCAACCATGAATTGAAACCAGTTCCAAAAACTATTACTCTTTGCTAATGATGGTACCAATCATAGTAAATTAAACACAATGTAGAGAAATATATGGCCCAAACCACGCTACAGAATGTTGCCTCACTTATGCCAGAAGGTGTGTAGCCCAAAATCAGAACATACACACCGTATTACTTCCAGAAATGAATGTCATAAACCCACAGTGCTTTTATTATTGCATGACTTCCATAAAGCTCCAAAAAGAACAGGCAAAAAATACCATAGTTCGTATATACATCAAGCTAATAATTCCCATTGTGCCGGTAAAGAGATACATTCCCAAAGGTCTTGCGTGACTTCCATAAAGCTCAAAAAACAACTGAAAAACAAACACCATTGTTCATATATACACCAAGCTAATGATTCCCGTTGCATCAGTGAAGAGATACAGTCCCAAAGGTATGTCAGTAAACCAAAAGCCTCACTAGGATGTGGCGTTTCATATCAGCTATAAATTCACTCGTATACATTACTGTACTCCTTCCTTCGCAAACTGATAGAAAATGGCTGCCGCCAACTGTGGAAAACAGTATATTAAACCACAAATGTGTGGTTACAAATGAAACCAAAAAATGTAGATGTCCAAAAATCGTGAGTGTTACCCACAAAAAATGATGTATAGAGACCAGAGGCACAAAAGTTAGCCTAAACTGTGTCACCAAAAACAAAAATCTCTTAAATGCATATTAGATGTTGATAAAAGATATCCCCATATCTGAAAGAGTCTCCAGAGGGAAATCAGCACCAACAGGATTTAACTCAGTGTTTTCTGGACAGGGGTTATAACAACCATCATATCCAAACAGCTAGATCTTGAGCCACAGAATAGGATAGGGACAAATTGCTTACATATAAAGCTTCATCACACCAGGTATCTGATACTAATAACATTCGGTTGGTCACCTCATTTGGCAATAATACAGGTATCTTTCGGGATATTATCCAAAACCACTGGGACATATTATTAGCACATAACAAATTGGCACAGGTTTTACCACCAAAATGCCTTTTTTCATACAGACGTGGTTGGACTATAAACTCCTTTCTAACCCATTATAAACATACTACACCCTCACAGATTGTACAGACCACTTTATTTGGTGAGAAATTATTGGGTTGCTACCCATGTGGTCAATGCAGTTTTTGCACCCACATTTGTAAAACCAAGGAATTTACTAGTAAAAACAGTTCACATATTTTTGAGATTAGATGTTTTGGTAATTGTAGCAGTGACTGGGTGGTGTATTTGGCTACATGTTTTTGTTCCGCATTTTACGTGGGTCAAACCTCACGTCCTTTTAAACATAGAACTGGCAAACATTTAAGTGATATTAGGAACAAAAAAACAACTAATGCCTTATATAAGCAAACACTCACCCATGCCACTGCTAAATTTAATTTTGTAATAATAGATAGAATTCAGGGACACAGAAGCAATACATTTGGATGGCATTCCATACTCGACAATAAAGAACTAAGTTGGATTGTTAGACTGGGGGCATTGTTTAAGCCTGGTCTTAATGAATCCATTTAATGTTTCTAATCAGTTTAGAATGTACCAATCAACACGTATTAGGATGTGCCTTTATCACGTATATATGCTATTTTAACTGAATGTTACCAATGCACTGAAGAAGGCTTTAATATTTTTGCTAAAACTGATATGCTGTTATGGTTATTACACATTGTTGTGATAACTGAATAAATAACTTTTCCTCATATGTTTTGTGCTGGACATTTTTTCTCTTTGAATTAAAGTAGTGGGTGCTATAGACTGCACGCACATATACATCAAAGCACCACCCGGTGAGCGGGGTGTGGTCTACATAAACCGCAAGGGCTTCCTTATCATCAACTCCCAGGTCATGTGCAATGTCCAGGGCATTATAATGAATGTGTGTGCTGGTAGCCCTGGAAGCTATCACGACTCCCACATCTGGCATATGACACAGCTGTACCAGAGATTTGACAATGAGGACATCCCTAATGGCTACCTAGTGGGGGATGCTGGTATGCACTGGAGCCATGGCTGATGGTACCCATCAGAAATGCACACACATCCGAACAAGAACTCCATAATAAGGCACACACACAGACCAGAATCATAAAAGTGCATGTGTTTGGGATGCTCAAGTCACTGTTCCTGTGCCTGGACATATCCAGTGGAGCCTTGCAGTACTCTCCAGCTACATGTACCCAAATTGTCATTGTATGTGCCATGCTACACAATATGATCCTGCAGAAACAGCTGCAGCAGGAACAGCATGGGGCAGGGTCACACAGACCCCCACCATTGCCAAGGCTAGCATAGGCATAGAGTGACTGGGAGGAGGAACAACCTCAGCCTGCCCCTGTAGGCAGAAGGAGGCATGCGCAGTATGCCCAGGCTTTGGCAAAGAGGCAACCCATAGCACATACACTGACACAGTAGGAACCCAGGGATGACACCTCTCTCTCACTCACACATACAGTAAAAGGGATGCCAAATGTGACACTACCTGTGCTTAACCATGTATAAGGAGTGTACTATGTGCATCCAACATAGTCAGCCTTCCAGCACCATCCTCAATACTGGCACAGCCAGAAGGTAAATCACTCTCATTATCAATTGCTGAATGGAGTAGTATGTTCTGCTACTTGTATCTATGGTTCGGATGTGAGCATGCAAGGGAATCAGGTGGCTGAATGGGATAGCAGCAGATAGTAGACACCTATATGGGCAGCATGAAATCCATAACAAGTACTGGTGTCAACAAAGTAGGCAGGAAAAGACAAAGTGAAAAATCCCACTGCAGTACATATGGTGGGCCAATGTTTGTCCATCGGACACACACATGCATGTCAGTGAGGCTCACATACCCAACAACAGTCTCAGCCAGCAGGACAGGTGTAGATAACCACAAAGAAAGGCTGTGCTAAGGCATCTGATTGATGGCAATGGTAAGCAGCCCCCCTCAGACCTACACAGACAGACTACAACAGGTCAGGCAGTCGAATGTTAGTTCTGAAGGGTAGGAAGTCTGAAACTGAAATATAGGTCAATCAATCCTAAGAACTGTAGTACACTAATATGCCTCTAGTCTGATGATAGGTCAGAATACAGAATGAAATGGAAGCCAACAGAGTACCTGAAATACCAGTACAGTCATAGCAAATGTTTACAGTTGTCAGGTGTGCCCCCCCCCCACAATCCTATGTAGAAATGTAGTAACATGTACGTGTGGGTATAATAACAGTGGAGCACAGATTACATGAGCTGGCCAAATTAGCAGGACAGATTGTTGCATGTGTACAATATGCAGGGCTCTGTGTGTTAGGTTGTTGTGTGTTGCATACTGTATGAAAGTGGTGAGCATGTAGGCATGGAGAGTTGTGTCCTGGTGGCCATTGGCCAGTATTCTTGATGACAGGGCCATGTTCTAACAACTGCAGTGCCAAACACAATGCATCCCAGCAAGACCCAATCCAGCAGTAATCCATACTAATTGTTCGGATGTAATATCTGCACTATCTGAAAGATGGACATGGCATGAATATGGGCCCAGACATTCACACAGTACACAGGTGGAAGTACCCTAGACAGAGAGTGTATACAATGTTACCATCAAATAGACACACCTTTGGAATTGTACATACAGGTTATCAGCACATTAGTTGTCTGTGTAGTATGGAATACTGATGTAGTCTGGCCAAACACTGGCAGACCACAAAAGGCACAGTTCTGAAGTACTAAAAAACTACTGAGGTCCCCGCACAAGACAACATAAGGGGAATACCCCACATATATCTGTAAGTCAGCTGCAAGTAGCTTCCATCATACACATGCACTCAGCTCACCCCACTATCAGCCACAGGTACCTCACAGGTCATATCCCTGCTGTTGGGAATGAGTACAATATGACCCCCATGTCTGTATGGGAATACCCACAGAATGCAGCATGCTGAAGAGGTGTCCCATGCAGGTGTGTCCCTAGCTATAAGCAGCACACTGCCAGCATTCACACCAATGGATTAATAAGGACAGAAACTATTGCCATTAACACCTTGCACACCCACCCTGTCACCCCATGGAAATACAGTGGCTTGCAGCCTGGGATTGTAGGAGTGACAGGATGCACTGGCCTGCTACAGGTGGCCTGCATCACTACCAAATGACCTACAGTCCTCTATCAAAGGCCTGTATCTCATCTGTACTGCCAATGTATGTTATCTCATGGAGTCCCAAATAACAACATAACACAGTCCACAGAACACAAAAGCAAAGCCATGATGACAAATATCAGTAGCATGTCCTACTGAATGAACTGTGGACCAACCCCTAAATACTGCTGGGATGAATTGATAACTATAGGGACACATCAGAAATCACTTGCATAATGTTAGGAAGAGGATAGAATAACAGAGGGGGGTAGAAGTATGGACGCCATGGAATGTGTGAAGTCTGAAGCTGTGATGTGTGCCCATACTATCCCTGCCTGCAAACACAGGAATGGGTGGCTACAAACCTGTTTGTAAACCACAGTGTGAAGGGGAATGACTAGATATATGAGCCCTGCCTCTGGGTAACCTGTGTGAATCTGTACAGATGAGAGGTATGGCCACAGCAGGATATGGCCATTCTGTCCCGTTGACAGACGTACAAGCTTGGGCTCCTCAACCACCACAGTACCAAGGTGCTGGACCATTTACACAGACCCATCAGCAAGTGTCTGCAGCTACCCCACCAAAATGGCATGAGTGTGCACGAATATGTAGGCTGCAGACCACAATACTGGACACAGCTTCATTCATCTTGTATTCCCCAGGAAATTACTGCAAATACGTATATCTGTCAGTAGTTGATAACATAATACATTACAGTGTAAAACAAAACATATGTCTGAATATATCTGCTAACACAAAAACCATGTAGCAGAAGCAGCACAGACACAATTAGTTACAGTATCCCACTATCCTTTGCCCATTGTGAACCCATATTGTCAACCTATCTACAGATATCCTGCAGAAACAGGTTGCTACCTGTAGGTGTAGAACACAAATGCCTGTACTGGAGTACAACCTACCTGGAATGGATTCACACATTCAGTACAGAAGGTCATACTGGGCATGCGTCCACACTTAGAGAAATGAAGCCCATGTCTGATAACAAAATACAGAAGGGTCATACTGGGCATGCTCCCAAACTTAATGAAGCCCATGTCTGGCAACAATAGTGGACTATACATATCTGTTAGTCGCAGATGTCTGTGCACACACTCTACATTGCACACCAGTCATGCTTTGCACACACATCAGACAGGAATACACACATATATCCAAGGACAACACACTATAATAGGTCAAACATACACAAACATAGATGTAGGGAAGAGAGAGACAGACAGTAACAAAGAGCCTCCCATTATGAGGCCTGTCCCACCCACCACACATCCAATTGGCCAATATCACATGATGTGCCAGTGTCTATCACTATAGACATTTGCTTCTGGTAGCCCTCAGCACTATAGTGTCTGCGGTGCTTGTGATAACTGTGTAACATGGTAGTATAAGTCATTATTCATCTAGCAGTTGTATACAAAGTTTTGTCAAATGTAAAGTTGTGTGTGACTGTGTGTTGTGTGTGTGTTCCCAGAGGAATGGATTATTGCCCATTCACACACACTGTACTCCCCATTGCCCTAGTTTAGATAGCCTGCTGATGTCAGTCACCTTGAAATACCCCTTTGGACAAAGATCATTCTTACAAGCTCTGTGGTGTGTGCAATAACTATATAATGCTCTAGTGTGATGCACTAGTTAGGTAGGAGTTCTAATCCCAGACATGACAACTGTAAAACCCTGTGTTTGTGTGTCTAGGGATCAATGCTTTTGAGGCCATTCACAGTCATTACACCTCCCATTGCCCTACTGTAGCAAGCCTGCTGATGTCAGTCACCTTGAAATACCTCCTTGGACAAGATTCAGCCCTGTAAGTTCTGTGGCACATGCAATAACTGTGTAATGCTATAGCATGATGTACTAGTTATGTAGGAGTTCTAATTCCAAACATGGTCACTGTGAAACTCTGTGTATGTAGGGATCAATGCTTTTGAGGCCATTCACAGTCACTACACCTCCCATTGCCCTACTTTTGCTGATGTCATCTACCTTGAAATATACCTTTGGAAAAGGGCTAGCACTATAAGCTCCGTGGTGCTTTCCATGAATGTGGAACAATGTAGTAACAGTACCTACACAGTTATAGGTTTGAATCCCATGTGTGGCAACTGTTTGTGTGTGTACCTCAAGTTTTTTCCTTATTTACAGCCAGTACACATCTCAGAGCCTGACTTTAGCAGTCCTGCAGATAACACCCACCTCATAAGTATATGTTGCGAAGCCTATACCATGTCAGGTCAGTGGTCCATGTGGTAAATGTGTAACCATAATGGTCTGTAAAGGTTATTAGATAGATGTTTGAACCTCACCCCTTACACATGTAAATATGTGATTAGGGTGAAATTAGTTTTGGAATCTCTTACACACTACATCACCCAATGCCAATATTTTCAAGAGCTGGTGATGTTCCTCACCTTAGTTGTACCTTGGGACAGCATCCATCCAATAAGCTCTGTGGCATGTGCAAAAAATGCAGTACACTATAGTAGCAACACATAACTAGGTAGAGGTTTGAATCTCAGTACTGGCAAGTGTGTGTGTGTGTGTGTGTGTGTGTGTGTGTGTGTGTGTGTGTGTGTGTGTGTGTGTGTGTGTGTGTGTGTGTGTGTGTGTATGTGTGTGTGTGTGTGTGTCATCAGTATCATGTGCAGAGGTTACTGTGATTGTGTAATGATGGGATTCATTGTGGGGCAGATTTTGCTATTATATTGAGGACCTACTATATGTCACAATGTCCACCTTACAAGGACAACAGATGTCAAACAGAAGAGAGACTGGTGTAGATAATCCATAGCCCTACATGTGATATTATGGATCAGTGAACAATATAGACAACCCTTGTATTACCCAGAGAACACTCTCCACCCATGTCTCATACACAAACACACTTGGTTGGGGAACAACCACTATATTGGTAGTTCCCTGCATATTTTCCACAGATAGTAACCATGGTGTGATTGCAGTGGACTACATGCCTATTCACCACAACACTGCCACTGACATCAGAATGTACTGTAATGTGTAGCATCTCCTGACTGAGTGTGTGCTATCCAGCAAGTAAAAGGACATGGAACCCTGTTCCATCCCTACAGTAGGCAAATAATTGCTTACAGTGGTCCTTTGCTATGTTCCCCACTGCACACCTGCAACAACTGTAGAGTCTGAAAACATAACCCGCAAAGGGAATACCATGCCTTATACACATGCCCTGTATGAACAGATGCCACTAACTCCACTGAATACCTGTATCATGCTGTCAAAGTAGGTGCAGGCATGACCACAGTTCCATAGCCAGTTCTCACCACATGAGGTCAGGAATGCCACATCAGATGATAAAAATCTGTCCACACAACATGCCCCAGAGAACCCAGGTACACTTCCTTCCACACATCACAGAACATGCATGTGGGACATGTGGACAACCCAGACACTGTCTATGTTATAGAATATAGATCACATACATTGCAAGGATTGTACAGCACTGGCCACCCACAATAGTAACCCAGATGAGTAGATGGTGACTACAATACCCATCTGTGTGGGTTAATCCAGGGACTACACCCCTGAGCCACACTTGAGACCATTGTCATGTGGCCTGATGCCAAGTTATACCCTTTACCTAGCCTTGTACAGCCTTCTTGCACAGTCAACTACAACACACCTGTGAAGCAATGAACCCATGCATGTCAGTACTGGCAAATGTGTGTGTGTGTGTGTGTGTGTGTGTGTGTGTGTGTGTGTGTGTGTGTGTGTGTGTGTGTGTGTGTGTGTGCGTGTGTGTGTGCGTGTGTGTATGTGTGTAAGTGTGTGGAGATTAATAATTTTGAAGCCATTCACATTCGCTACACCTCCCACTGCCCTACTGTAGCATGCCTTCTGATGTCAGTCACCTTGAAATAACCCTTTGGCCATATATTAGCCTGATAAGCTCTGTGGTGCATGTGATACCCGTGTAATACTATACTGTTGCAAACTAGTTAGTTAGGAGTTTTAATCCTGACCCTGCTAACTGTGATAATGTTTGTGAGTCCTTGAGAGAGAGTGGTTGTGTCTTCCTTGACACCTGCTTTTGTGGACAGCCACATGTATTACACTTCCCTTATCCCTCCTTTATCACTGTTGCTGATGTCACTCACCTACAAAGATACCTTTGGACAGCTCTCCAAAATGTAAGCTCCAATGTAAGCGTGCAATAACTGCATAACAATTTAATAGCAATACATAGTTACGTAGGGTTTGAAACCCAATACTGGTAAATGTGTGTTTGTATGTATTATCAGTGCCCTGTGGGGGTGATTGTGGTGGATGTGGAAAAGTACACCTGCTTTATATAGGCAGCAGCTTGTGTTTTGTAAGTGATGCTCATGATCAGCTAATGGCCTGTGCATGAATTGCAGTACCCCACTAGCTGACTGCATGCGGAATAGCTGTGGTATCATTCCTATAGCCAATTGGATGGAAACAGACTCCTATAACTAAGCACTTCATGTGGGTGTTGGCCCTTTTTATTCACTGTGTGCAGGACTTCATGTCGGTGTTTGACAAATCGCATCACAGAGGGTAGTTGGATATACCTCTTACAACATACACTGTGGAGAAAGGCCAACATGCAGGAGGGAGATGTTACAGACATGAGGACAGAATGTAAGTATTGCTCTTCTACATTTGAAGTAATGTTGGTTTAACAGGGTTTGTGTGGATATGGCTGTTCTACATGATTTAATATCTGTCATGACAGTGTTATGTGGTTGGGGAAACTCTCATCTGTAGGGCTATCTGCAGACTGGCCAGTGTTTGGAGTCTTACATGTGTTGTTTTACTCACGCATTTCCTATCTTTAGAAATGCAGTAGCATACTCTGAGAATTGCAGTCAGTACATGGTGACAGCCATGTGAGTTACTGACTTCATATCCCTCAGTAGACATATGTCACAACAAACTCTGTTACACCAGTTAATGTATGGGTTTATCACAGCAACATGTCAATATTGGCCCTGTGTTAGTGCCTTCAGCCACAACTCTATCAACCTGTGTACATGTGTCATGCAGTAAAAGGTGTATATGTTCAGTACATCATTATTTACTGATATCATACCTGATAACAAGCCAGTGAGATATCAGACTGCTAGACATGTTATGTATAGTAGGCCTTATATTTGAGGACAAAACCTGGATATTCTGTTGTAGTGTGTACAGCAATGAGGTCTGTGTACTTATGGTGATTGTCGACAGAGTGTGTAATGTGAATATGCACCTTGGCCTATGTACAGACTGTGGAAGATGTCATTGTTTTTGGTCCTGTTCTATGTGATGTTGCATGCTGCTGCAGTGTATCGTACCTTATCAGCTTACGTACATGTTTGTGGGGCCAGACCGACACATGTCCCATACCACAGTCAGTCATCGGCATACACTGTGAATTGGCCCAGTATATGTAGGGTTAGTGTGTGAGTGGCACATATGAGGATGGTATTGTTCACACAGTCCATATACTGTAATATTAAGTACGCTTACCATATGTGTCTGTGGCTGTGTTCAGACTGGTTGTGGTATGCACTTTCACTCAGGTGTCTGTTACTCCATGCTGTTACTTCCCTGTAGAGCCTGCTATATTTGCAGGTACATGTGAAGTCCCCCATAAGAAATGTAGGCCAGTGTTGTGGCAGTCTGCCTGTAGTTTGCACAGTTCTCTGTGACATGCCAAGCAGCTCAGTGTATTTATCCAGTGTGATGTTATGTCCAGATATTTGTCAGATGTACTGTTGCCAGGCCACCATAAATGTTGTGTATTTCTGACAAAGCAGTGGGATGCTGTACAGATGTATGTCACTAATTAGTGGGTAGTATGTGAGCTTGTGATCTCTGCTTCTACAGTAATTATGTGTCAGAACAGACAGGAGTGTGTGAATGCATAAACTTTGTGAGCTTATCTATTCCAGTATTTTCGTGATATCCCCATTTACATGGCTGTAAACATCCACTTTGTCAGGCTTGGTCCACACGTCTTGCACTAAGGGGTGCTATGTATACTTCTGGACTGAACAAAGTGTGTCACACTGTCCACATTTATTGGTCATATCTCTGCTGTATTCCACAGGATCATTGCTGTGATTTGTGTGGTACTGTACTGTGACGATCTTATGATGTCTGTCAGTAACTGATGGCGTACATGTCAATATCAGATGTGATTTCCCACACAACATTTCTGTTACGACAACCCCTGTTACAGAAGCAAAAGTCTACATTTATACCTGCAGTACTTACATGACATCCCCTTGCACTAAGAGGTTGTGACTATTGGTGCTGTATAGGTATCGGTATGACTCCACTACATGTTATGGACATATGTTATACATATATATATATATATATATATATATATATATGTACATACACACACACACACACACACACACACACACACACACACACACACATATATATATATATATATATATATATATATATAAAATACATATACACATATATATGTTTACATATATACAGATATACATGTATATGTATAGATATGTATATATGTAAACAGATATATGTATATATATATATATATATATATATATATATATATATATATATATATATATATATATATAGTTCCCCTTCAGAAGGTCGAATGGCTAAAATCTTGAAATGCATATAGTCGAGATCATGTGCTCGAAATTTCAGAAGCTCTACCTTCTGAATGGGGATCGGCATGCAGCGCAGAATGGGAGATTTTCCTTTCTGCACTGTAGTGCGATCTCGGAGTTGGTATAAATAAGTAGCAGGGGGTGTGGGGGGTACAGGGGGGCTTGCCCTCCTGCAGAAACATTGTCTTGTGTTTCACTGTTTTTTTTTTGTTTCCATTTCAGAAGGCGGAGCTTCTGAAATTCGAGCATATGGCTTCAGCCTTATGCATTTTGAGATTTCAGCCATTCGATCTTCTGAAAGGGAACCATATATATATATATATATATATATATATATATATATATATATATACACACATATATATCCATATATATATATATATATATATATATATATATATATATATATATATATATATATATATATATACATACAGATAGATCTATATATGTCCATATATATAACGTAATATACAGATGTATAGCAATACATATATATATAAATATGCATGTGTATGTGCATGTATACATATATCTACATGTGTATATACACATCCATATCCTTGTTATGTGCAAACATGACTGCTGCATATACCTTCCCAGATGTATCACACCGTATTTATCTGATACAATAACATACTTGATTAAATGCTAATATCACTAACATGTACTAGACAATTGTAGAAGTCAAAGCAGTTACTCACTACTATTCAGTATTTATACTGGCAGATGTATTGGAAAAAACAACTAACCTCTTCACAGCTGTGATGGCCTAGTGGTTAAGTGTTGTCTATAGTGCCTGGGTTCAAGACCTGCAAGGACAGTTTATTTTGTTGCTAAGCAGAACAAGGGCTGTGGGATACAGAGTGGTTAAGGCAGTTTTTAGCAGCTTGATCACATTCCAGTCTGACAAAATAACAGGGTAATGACATTTTTAATAAGTGTATTTATTTCCATGTACATAGCATGTGTCAATGTGCTGTCATTACATTAGCAAGAGGTGTGAGTCTACTGTCTGGGACACCTGAGTATATATGGCTTGTACAGCACTCTTTTATGTTTGAATGTTCATAGATTCATAGGTTGGTACTAGGCTATCAGCCCTAGGGCCTATACAAGCCTAGCCATAACAATTCCCTGGCTATTTCATCCCACGTTATTTACTTCCCTGGACCCTTGTCTAGTAGAGTGACTGACATGATCCCTGGGGTGAATTTCCTCTCTCCCATCCAGTCATCAAGGTTCCTTTTGAGGAGGGCCAAAGAGGCACTCTTATTGACATGTATGGGCAGTCTATTCCAGAGTCTGAGGAGTCTCTAGGTCAGGAACCTATCCCTCCAGTATGTTTTGTTCATTGTGATGACAAGGTTTAAATCCATGGAGTGTGTGTCTCTGTGGGATTGGGATTTCTTTAAGTGTAGCATGTCCAACAGCTCTAGGTTTGACATGGCCTTGTATGTTAAGCAGAGATCACCTCTAAGTAGACGATATGTGACAGAGTATAGGTGGAATTTTTAGACGGTCAGCATAGGGCATCTGCTTTAGTCCTGCAATTCATTTTGTGAGGTATTTCTGCAGACTTTCCAGTTGTTGCAGATGTCTTGAGAGGTACATACCAAAAAGGGCATTGTGGCCTATAATGGGTATAATGGGAGATGAGTACAGTGGGACAATGACCTCCTTTTTTCTGGATGAAAAGCCCTTAGTGATGAGGTGTGCCACATAGAAGGATTTCCTGACTGTTGTGGTGATGTGGTTATCGAAGGTGAGATCACTGTCCACCAGAGTCCCTAAGTCTCTTATCACATTTTCAATGTTTAGTGTACTGCCACCTATGTGGTAATTCATGGGTACATGTTTTTTTCCCAAAGGGGATAAGTATACATTTCTTGGCATTGTTACATACATGGGTAGCATCCCAGGTTATATGCAGTCACACTGGCATGTAGTGTATCATTACATTACTACTCTTGACAGTGTTTTGCCAAGTAAGAGTAGATTGCAGATTGTAGTACTGGAACCAAACACCCCTGCATGTAAAGATGGACTCGGAGTCATCACTGTCATTTTCTTGGTATGTGAGCTGTGTGTCATTAAGCATTTCCTACTGGATATTGATCTGACATGTGGATATTAACTGTAGACTACTGTGTATATAGGACATGTCATTGAGGGCTGCTGTCATGTAGTAATGGCATACCTATCAGTGTCAGATGTCTATCTGTCAACACAGTCTTCCTAATGCATGGCCAGTTGGCTAACTGATGTCTGTCTGTACTCTGTACAGATGTGCAGATGTGAGGTATTCATCTTGGCTGTTTACAGGCAATCTATGCTTTAGTGACACTGACATGTCTGCTAAGCTGTGTTATGAATGCCACAGCAAGGAATCCCCACCCTGTACACACCACATGCCATGGATACCTCAACTACACTACCACAGTCAACAGAACATGCTTGGGTACAGGTCTCCAAGACAGACACTGACCATGTTATGTAATACATGTTGCATACATGTTAGCTGGAGCACCTCACTGGCCTTCTGCAAGAGGCAACCAGATAATCGGATATTGCATTTAACTCTCACCCTGAGGATCACTCCTGTGGCATCAGTTGATAAATGGCCTGCTGGTAAATGACAGGTGGCATGATACCACTATGCACACATCCCCTACCCTTCCCATCTCTCCATGGACAATATCCTGGTACACACCTATGAACACCTGCACCTATGGACTCCAGTACTGACAGATGTGTTAGTGTGCATTACTGAAAATAACAGTGTCTGTGTGTTTGTAGACCTGTAGTTGATAATACCCTGAGGCCCTTCACACCCACCGCACCCTCCATTGCCATAGTTATATATGGCTGCTGCTGTAAAGGACATTACATATACCTTTGTACACTCTTCACCCTATGGGCTACCTGGAGCTTGCAGTACCAGCACAACACTGTTATACAAATAGGTAGATAGGCATGAGTTACCCTCTGAGTTCCGGCAAGTGTGTCTATGTGTGCAAGTGTGTATATTTGTAGGATACAATATTTTGAGGCCACATTCTCCTAATATACACCTTGCCACACAGTATAAGGGATAGTGATGTTGCTGACCATAGGAGTGCCATGACAATGCATCACCCTACTAGCCCTGTGGCATGTGCAATAGATGTATATCCCTGTTGTAGCACTCTTGTGATAGACAAGGGGTTGTATTGCAGTCCTGGTCAATGTGTGATGGTGGGTATGTCAGAGCATTATCATGGGTTTCAGTGAGTACAATATCCAATGTGGGGTGTGGGTGCTGGGTATACTGTCTTTAAACCATGATACCCCCAGTACATGTCCCAAGGTCTACTGTATGGGGACCACTGTCACCATCAGCCATACAGGCAATTGATTACACTATCCAGCCCAGTGATGCATGTGCTGTGTGCAACTTATCTGTAACAGAATGGACACACTGACAAAGTAGTTAGCACTGATAAACCCAGGATTCTCAGATGTGTATATGACTGTTATGTGTTTGTCAATGTGTATATGACAGTATGTTACACTATGTATTGTTCATAAGCAACCAGTACATCCCCCATTAACATACTGTGAAAGGCCTGGTGATGTTCTTCACTTAACATGTAACCTGGAACACATCTCATCCTAAAAGCTGTGTGGTGTGTGCAATTAAGGCCACACACATTAGTAGCACTATGTACCTAGGTAGAAGTTCTAGTCCCAGTGTTGCCAAGTAAGAGTGTGTATGTATGTGAAGGTATCTACTTCAATTTGCAGAATATACAAGTCCCAGGAGGACATCTGTCTATGAACTGAGTGGCAAATGCTAACATTTCACAGGTATCATCCTCTAGAAATTAATTCCATCATAACTAGTAGTAGATGTGTAAATGCCCTCTCCCCCACTGTATAGCTGTACAGCGATACTGGGGTTGATATATATAGCTGGGTGTGGATCTTGTGGACACAGCCACTATCATTGCGGTTATTGTTGAGTGTATCACCCCTCTTAGTTGGCTGTAATACTGTACAGTTCATGTTAACAGGTTAAGTAGTTGTCAGTTACACTATATGCGGTTCTACACCACCCCACACCCTCCAAAGGGTAGGGCTGTTCCACCCACACCAGCACTCCTATGTTTAAAAAGTTGAGGATTGCACTACATTGGGGAAGGGGACATATACCCTGCCAGTACCATCATCAATGACATTAAAATAGCAGACTGATTATTTCCCAATGTGATGTTGTGCCTATTCTGTCTTGGTGGAATTACATAGGCTAAAATGTTCCTTCCAAAAGTACACACATCCATGTGTACAGTATTCTCTGTGTATTGCATCAACACCAAAGCCCCTGTGTGTGTGTGTTATACACACACATGTGGTGTGTACCACCCAGTACAGTTACCATTGTCCACTATAGAAGGGCTGCTGACATCAGCCACCATACACTCACCTGTATACACCCCACAGACATATCAGGCATGTGGCACATGCAGTAAATATTATACAGACCTGTGACTTGTGTTCAGCTGTACCCAGGATATGCCACAGTCAAGGTGTCACCTCAGTGCCATACCCCTTGTAGGGAATAACAGCAGACCAACATCCTGCTGACACATGGCCACCTAAAACACAAATGGAATACATTATGGATACCAGAATCACTCAGTGTTAATAACAGCTATAATGCATCATGACTGGACAGCTACACATACTGACATGTAAGCATTAAACTTTAGTGCTGAAAACGTGTTACACAGCATTACATTGGTACACCATAGTACAGTCACCTTGTACATCAGAACCAAATTAGCCTGTCCCTACATTGATGTTATGGGTGGCAGGGATGTGGCACAGGTATCATCATATGCACAGGGTGTGTTGTTGGTTTGCCAGAGACCTAGGCTGAGACATTTGTTTGACATCATGTGTGTGTATTCGGGGGTTTCATTATTAATTGGGCTGTTGTGATGTGGTGTGTGTAGGTATGGGGTTGCCCTAGCTGTGTTGGTGATGTGTGTGTGTATGCATGCACACAGTTCTGCCATGTGGCTGCCCTATACAGGTGTTTGTTGGACAACTGCAGACTGCACCTGGCAGGGTGTGCAGTTCACCATCTCTGGCCATGGACATGAGAACTGTACCTGCCAGGGGTTCCACAGGCACCACCAGGTACAAGCCAACATATGGCACTCTCCCCTTATGATGACATATGTCTGCTGGATCTGGATTCCTCTTGGGATTGGCCAGGGCCATGTACATGTGGCCTGCTATGTTGTGCTGTGGACATCACCCCTCCCTTCAGTGCTGGGGCTGGTACTGCTAGTACGGGAGCAGCTCTGACTTCTTACACATCCACGTCAACCTCCAGCTGTTGGTGTTGCTGGCCTACGTCCAAGTGGCATTCACACTATTCCCACCATATGCTCAAGCACAGACATTCTCTGGTCTAGGATTCCCACCATTTCACCCAACCGTCTATCCATGATCTCTGCAAAATAATGGTGGGCACCTGCAAGATCACAGATGTTGTCAATAACAGTGGAATGAGTAACCTTCAGCAGCCTCAGACCCTGTCCAGTATACCATTCCATACGTGCCTGCACCTCCATGATGGTCTGAAACATGTGTCTGGTGACACCAGATGTGGCATTTCTGCCAGAGGCACGATGACCATGAGCTATAGTCAATCCCTGTTACCAACATCCTATGTCTCTGTAATGCACGGTTTGTGTTAGTAGGTGATGCCCCTTTCCCTGGAACACACTGCACCCATGTACACAGTATTGCTGTGCCCATGTTCAGCACCCTGGCTTGTACTGTGCACTATAACTCACAGGTGTACACGCCATTGCTGAATGTGTATATGTGAGTCAGTTATGTTTGCTCTGCTGCTCACAGCCCCTATGTGTTTGTCCAGCACATACCTGGGATGATATGTGGACCAATGTCATTAGTGAATGCCTGATGTCTGATCCTCAGATCTCATTATCAGTAGTGCATGTATGGCCAATAAAATACAATTACACTGACAATCTTCAAACCTTACTGTGGCTATGAGGAGTGTACACACCCTTATTGACATGGCACCCTCTTCTGTGATATGCCACAGGGCCACAATACTGCATATGTTAACATTACATGAACCTGATATGTGAGCTATGACCTGTGCAATCAAATGCAGTATCAAACAAATGTGTTAGCTGTGCAGATGCTGATTGAGAAGCATACAATTTGTGGGTGCATAAGTGCGCACACTCTTGACATGATGGTTTGTTGTACCAACTGTTAAGTGTACTACAGCAGTTACTATTCCTGGAAGGGGTACACTAGCATGGGTCATCTGCATTTGCCAGTATTTGGTCACTCTGCCCTACAAATGTCCTCTAACTCTGCAAGATTGCAAGCTCAACTCATGTGCAATGCCCTTGGAGGTCACACAGTGCCATCACTATTGCTGTGGAGTTAGGGTTATATCTGGCACAATTCATGACCTTGACTGTGGGCAGATACAGCCATTCTTAGCGAGCTTTGGATGGCTGCTTCAGTTCAATGTTGTGTTTCAGGATGACACCCCTCCCCATCCTCAGCCTTTTTGCAGATGCTTGACAACTATGGGCTACACATGAGTGTCATTTTGCAGTGTCCCAAATTCAGAACACCATGTGTACAGGCCTAGTCCCTGCCAATGAATGGCAAACATACAGGTATAAACTATCATCAGCAAGGTACAGATGGGGATGGTGGGCCTGAGGTGGGGTGAGGTGTTGCTTGTGCAGCACATGTATCTTAATTGATACTATCTGTAGGTTTCCAACTTGCTCTTGGTACAACATCACACATTGCAACACATGCCATTGGGGGGCATTTGATGTTTTGCATATGCTACCTGTAGAGAGCCCTGGCTGATGTTTCCTGTGGAACAACTGTCCCATCTGATTACCCTAACCCATGAGCCTCACTTATGCAGAGTCCAGGTATTGTCAACACAGGTACTGCACAGCCAGTACTTGTTAGACATTCCTGCAACTCCCTCAGTGTTGCAGTATGTTACTAGGCAGCCTGCATATCCAGTTTGCAACATGTGTCATCATCTGTCTTGGATGGCCATCTGTTTATTTTCTACATTAATGTTGTCCCATACATCCTCACCACATACATGACTGTCTGCATTGTTTTCCATGGTATATGCAATGGTGAGGTAAGGCTATATGTCCCACTCCTGCATGCTACCTGTTGGGTATGGGATCCATTCCATGGCTTGTAAGATGTGTTCAAGCCACAGCTGCATCTGGTGCAAGGTGAGTGGGCACATTTGATGGACAAAAGTCTTGGACAACA
>NC_056727.1:325675795-325865795 GCF_019279795.1 Protopterus annectens
TAATATTAATATAACACTAATGTGAACATTACTTATACACATTTCTGTGTTAATTATAACACATATTTATATGATAGTGATGTGTGCCTCCAAATTTAAACCCCTAGGGTATAGGGTACCATAATTTAAAATTAATCTACTTTCCAAACTTAATAATCTATGCTTTAAGTCACCACCTCTAATATTGCAAGGACTGGCAAGTACACTAAAAAAGAACATATCATAGTTACCCCCATGAAATCTGCAAAAATGTTCTCTTACCGGACTATTAAAATTATGATTTCTAATATCCCCGAAATGTTCTAGAATTCTAACTTTTACTGCCCTCTTTGTCTGACCAATATGCCACTTAATCGGATTGCATCCACACCCAATTTTGATACAACCATGCAAGAATTGCAAGAAAATCTATAATAGTTTTCAAATTTCTTATTATTGATTAAAGTACCTGAAAGATTCTTAACAAACTTGCATACCTTGCATCTCCCCAACTATACATTCCTACCCTAGTAGTTTTGTTGTCCCAAAGTGGTCTGTTTAGCAGTTCCTTCATATTAAGGTATCTCCCATAGAAAAACCTAGTAAACCCAGGAAATAAATCACCCACTATGTGATCTAAACACACAATATGCCATAGTTCTTGTATCAAATTCCTCATTATATTAGATAATGATGAATATTTAGATACAAATAATAACTCTTTCACTGCAGTGCTGGGCTTCAAATTACTACTTACATACACTTTTTTCCTGATATTAGTCATTTCACCACACAATACCTGATGTATCCCTTCATCCAACAAAATTTGATCATAACCTCTTTGTAACAACCTATCTCTAGTTTCTATAAGGAATTGCTCTTTATACCCTTCTTCAGATGTATTCCTATAAATCCACCTAAATTCTCCTACTGGGAGTGAATTCAATAAATGTGGGGGGTGCATACTTTCTGCAAACAAAAAATTATTTACTGATGTTGCTTTCCTAAATGGTCTGAATTGGATAGTATAATCATTCCCTATATAAAATTCATCATCCAAAAATTGAATCTTAACATTACCCATAGACATGGTAAATGTGAGTCCATGAAAACTACCATTCAGTTCTGAAATAAATTCTTTAGATTCTGATGGCTGGCCCTTACAAATAAAAAAGAGATTATTGATAAATCCCTTATAACATATTACTGTTGTCTTCCAAAAATTAGTATTATACATGAACAACTTTTCAAAAAGGCCCATGTATAACGCAGCATAACTGGGTGCATAAGATGTTCCTTTCTTCTGTAAATATATCCTATCTTTGTACTCAAAATAATTATGAGTTAAGCAAAATTCCAATATCCTGATGACAAAAGCTGTCTTTGGGCCCTCTCTCATCACATCCTGGACTGCTTCCAAACCATGCCTATGTTGTATGGATGTATATAAGGAACTCACGTCTAATGTAGACCAATAGTAATCTGCCTGCCATTTAATATTCAAAACAATTTTATAAAGATCCTGAGTGTTTTTTATATGAGATGATATCCTAGATAAATATTGTTTCAACACTGAATCTATAAAAATTGTCACATTGTACACAAAAGAGGGGATACCAGAGACTATCGGTCTCCCGGGGGGTCAAATTTTTGGGTATGGCATAAAAATGAGGATCATAGAGGTCCTTAATTATCATTTTTTAACATCTTTCCCAGATAAAAGACACAGCCTTTCTCCACTTTCCAAAATCTCACAACTCACTGTTGTATTCATTTACTGGATTATTAGATAACACAACATAATCTTCTTTATTTAATAATACATTAACCATCTCATCATACTGATTTCTTGACATAATGACCCAATTACCGCCTTTATCAGCCTCCCTAAAGACCAATTAATTCAAACTTCTTCTTGGCTTCCTCAACTCTAACCACTCTAACTGTGTCAGATTAAACTTTGGTTTACACTTGACAAATTTACTATGGGCAAATTCAACATTCTTTAGTAACACCTGCTCAAAGAGAGTCACTGCTATTGACCATTTAGGGGGCATAAAATAACTTTTAACATCCAATGGGGGATCCAGAAATCAGGAATAACCAGTGTCAAACATACAATATACAATATTTTAATTTGCTTTTTCATCAAAATTGTCATCATAATCATCAATCGACATATTCATCAATGCATTGTCAACTTCATTATCTACTTCATCTTAAAACAATTGCTCTTCCAAACTGTCAGACATATGACTAAAAGTGTTAACATGTATCTTATTCTTATCAAAAAATACCCTAAGGTGTAATTTCCTAAAAAAAGTTTTGGCTTCCATCATTACCTCAGCCAAAGTGGGATTTTTTGTAGGCACAAATTTAGTTCCCCTCCCCAAAAGTCTTATCGCACTGTCAGTTAACATTAAATTTGACAAATTTACAATTTTTAACTCATCATTAATATGCACAGGTTCCTAGGTAACATATTCAAAATGTCTTAAAGTCTTTTGCCTTTCCTGCCATTCTTCCAACCCTTGCGTTGGTTGTCTTTCAGTGATCAAGTCTGATTGCTGGCCCCTGGCGAAAAATGAGAGGAACCTGAAGCACTCTCGCCATCCAAATTTTCAAACAAAATGCTCTTTTTTGAGAGCGTCTCCACTGATGATGTAGACATGTCTCTAAGATTTGATTTCCCGCTGGTATACTCTGTCCTTCCCAGCCGTTAGTTTCATTGAATACATGAAGTATGTGATGCACGCTGCCAAGAGAAAATGATTCTGCTTTTAAAATCTTCCACATCGTGGATTAATTTTCTCCTTTTACGTGCCAATACACTATATTCCACTTTTTCCATTTCACTTTTTATGTCACACATCTTAGTAGAAAATACACTGCTAGAAGATTCATTCTTAAGTTTAAGCTGCAAATCTGAAATTTGATCACTCAGCTTACCAGTAGTGCAAGTGTTCCGTTTAACCAAAATGCAAAGCATTCTAAAGAACACCGTATGGCAGCTTGCTTCAATTCTTCCTGGAAATCCTGATCTTTGTCTTGGAAGTCCTATGAAGGAAGTTTGTTAACCCTTAACCCCTGTGGAGCAATGTTCAATTTGATATACTTTTCTAAAAGTTTTGTACCATAATGCAAATTAATTTCTTTCACCATCAACCTTTGTAGTTTTCCATACCGCAGGTTAATGTCAGCATCTTCAGAAATAAGTCATGGATCATGTGTGACCAGTTTAGCCTACCTTTCTCACATAAATTCAGCAAACAACATAGTCTCTGCCATGCCAATGGTTCGACCATCACTTGGTACATCTTCTGCCATAATAACCACAAAATAACCACAAAAAACACAAGATGTAAATATTAAAATTAAAAAAAAAACACAAGATCCACAGATGGTGTATACGCTTTATTTGTACCAAGCGAGCATCTGGTACCTCGGCATATTGCCTTCAAGGATAGTTAATATGATGCACCACACATATAATTATACCAGGTGAACCATTAATTAATCAATTATATGAAAGACTTCTGCATTTTAAAGTGACTTCTGCATTTTAAACTAACTTCTACATTTGAAATGACTGCAACATTTTAAAGTGACTTCAACATTTTAAAATGACTTCAACATTTTAAACATTTTGAGAATTTTAAACATTTTAAACATTTTAGACACAGTAAAGGGACTGCGGTGGTGGTGCTGCGGTAGCGTTGTCACCTCACAGTTAGAGGTTGCCCGTTCTATTCTCAGTCAGAGCGTCTTCTGTGTGGCGACATGCATGAACGGGCGTTCCTTCATTGAAGGTTGTGTGTTAGGCCCGGCAAGCTAGCACGTAAAACTCTACTGCCAATCATTAGTGGACTAGAGTTCCACTGTGGCGACCCCTAACCGGGAAAAGCCGAAAGACACAAACAAAGACATTGTAAAGGGACTATACACATCTCATAAAACATCAAAAAATATATTACCAATATTAATATTAATATAACATAGAGACAAAGAGACATAGAGGAGCTCTCTGAGCATGTAGCCCAGGCTGGTATGACTCTGACCTTGAGTAGCATCTTACCCTCACCAAGAATGATGCCACAATATGAAGACAAGATGATCAGTTTCAACAATTGGCTTAAGTATTGGTGTCATTCAAAGGGGATCCAATGCCTGTCAGCTTGGGATGATATGCACGACAAGCCACGATGCTTTGCTAGGGACGGCTTGCACCTGTCACCCCTGGGCTTTCGGATATTGGCAAAGGCTCTTGCTACCCCATAGTGCCTTTTTAGGCAAGGCTCAAAAGACAAACCCACCTCCATAGGTATCACAAGGGATAAGAAACTAAGAGTAATGCTACTCAACGCTAGAAGTCTAAACCTCAAGATGCGCTTTCGAAACTCTCCTTAGCATGGAGAACATCGATATCTGTGCAGTAACAGAAACCTGGTTCAGGACTCGAGAGCACTCCAGCACTACCAGGTTATACCTGATACCATGCTTTTTCGCCCAAAACTTGGACCGAACAACAAAAGGAGGGGGAGTATCGATATTCATCAAAGATACCCACACCTCCAGGTTGGTGGCAAAGCACGAAGCATCAGAGACTATCCATGTGCAACTAACAGTGGGTAAAACTGCCTTCCAGTTTATAGCCTGCTACAGACCACCCTCCCAAACCCAGGAACCCCACTCGGCCTTCCTGAAAACACTGGAAAATATGAAGGTCTCTCCGAACACCATTATATTGGGCGACTTCATAGTTTCATAGTTTCATAGTTTCATAGTAGTGTACTAGGCTATCTGCCCGGGGGCATTTACAAGCCTAGCCAACAGTGATGTGGCTTTACGCCACCCCATACTATGTAGTTGCGCCTCTCTAGTAGTGACACATGTGGAACCCCATTATTTAGTAAACTATACCTCTGTCTAGTAGTGACACTGAGGTCACTCCGGGGGTAAACTTGCGATCTCCCATCCATGCATCGAGATTTTTCTTGAACAGTGCCAATGAAGGGCTCTGTCTCACGTGAACTGGGATTTTGTTCCAGAGTATGGGTAACCTCTGTGTTATGAATCTATCCCTCCAGCATGTTCTATTCATATTTGTGCAGAGGTTGAAATCTTTAGCTCGTGTGGCTCTGGTGGATTTGGATTTTTTGAGATGAAGCATGTCCATCAATTCCTGGTTGGACATGGCCCTGTATGTTAGGCACAAATCACCTCTGAGCAGGCGGTATGCTACTGAATAGAGCTGGAGTTTCTTTAATCTAGCTGGATAAGGCACATGTTTTAGACCTATGATCCTCTTGGTGAGGTACTTCTGGGGTCTTTCCAGTTGCTGCATGTGCCGGGTGAGATACATCCCAAATGGAGCATTATATTCGATCATGGGCCTGATGAGGGAGGAATACAGAGGTACAATGACCTCCTTTGATCTGGATGAGAATCCCTTCATGATGAGATGGGCTAGGTAGAAAGTCTTTCTGACCACTTTGGCAACATGGTTGTCAAAGGAGAGGTCACTATCGACTTGAGTCCCCAGGTCTCTGATTACATCTTCTGTATTCAGTGGGTTATTGTCTACGTGATAGTTTGTGGGTACTTTGTTTTTCCCAAAGGGGATGACTATACATTTTGGCGTTAAGTTTGAGGCCATGATTCCGGCACCAGTTGTCCGTTTCAGTGAGACCTTTCTGTAGGATGTGTGTGTCAGCAGGTGAATCCACTATGGAGTTTGCAGTCATCTGCAAACTTTGTCAGCCATAATCCTTCCATGTTTGCTTTCACATCTGAAAAATAAATGCCGAATAGAGTGGACCCAAGACTGAGCCCTGTGGGACACCACTTGTGACGGTTTTGAGTCTGACATGGCTCCAGCAATTTTAACCTTATGGGTTCTGTTTTTAGCCAATTTGCTACCCATCTTGTGACATATGGATTTACATTTAGGCTGCTGAGCTTGTCGATGATGCCAGAGTGTGGTATTGTGTCAAAGGCCTTAGCCAAGTCCAAATAGGCAGTGTGGACAGCCTTGCCCTCATCGATGGCACTAGTGACTGTCTCAAAGAAGTCAACCAGGTTTAAGAGGCAGGATCTGCCTTTTACAAAACCGAACTGTGTGGGATCAAGGGTCTGCAGATCACCAATGTCGCCATTTATGAGTTCCATGATGATCCTTTCCATAGCCTTACAGATCAGGCTGGTCAAACTTATGGGCGGTAGTTACCTGGGTCAGTTGAATTTCCCTTTATGGAGTGGGACCACTGTTGCTGTGCCAGTGTTCAGGTACATATCCTGTAGTGAGGCTAAGATTGAATAGAGTTCTTAGGGGCGGGTTTAGTTCATCTTGAGTTCACGTAACGCAACCGGGATACCATCGGGTCCCATAGATGCTGTGTTTTTGCCTTGTTGAGTGCTGATTTCACCTGTGTGTCTGTGATGACAGGTAGGTTACATTCAGCAGGGATAGTTACTTCATCTTTAGGGGTGAGGGAGGAGAAATTTGCACTGAACCTATCTGCCAGAATGTTGGCAATGTCAGTAGGGTCAGTGAATTTTTGTTATTGTGTACCAGCTCAGAGCATATCTGAGAATTTCCTCCCAAGGTTCTGACATAATTGAAGAAGGCTTTATGATTGTCTTTGGTATCCTTGGCAATCTTTTCTCAAAGTTTGCTTTAGATGTTTTATGAGAGAGCGTAGTTTTTACTTGTGCTGATCAGGGAAGCCTTTCCCTTGTGGGATTTGGCTCTGTCCTGCAGCAGCTTCCTTCTTTTGTTGTACAGTTTGTTTATAGCTGGGGTCCACCAAACCGGGCGTTTTCCCTTGGTGGAGAGGGTCTTGGTTTTAGTTGGGATTGCCTGATCCATGCATTCCTGGAGATGTCCATAGAAGGCTTTTGTGAAGGATTCAGCATTTTGGGATGTGGTTTCCATTGACCCAGTAGGCTTAAAGGATATCATTTCCGACTTAAGGAGCTCAAAGTCAGCTTTTGAGAAGTTTTTCACTGTAGTCTTTTGTTCTGGCGGTGGGGGTGGTATATGTACATCCAACGTGATCAGTTTATGCTCAGATCTTACTAGTGAGGGGTTTATATCCGTGCGGAGCATTTGGACCCCATGTTTGTGATAATCAGGTCAAGTATATTATCTCTCCTCGTAGGAGAGGTGACCAGTTGCTCCATAGCATTTGAGTTTATGAATTCCAGGAATCTTTGGGCCAGGGTGTTAGGGCTAGAATAGTGGGCCCAGTCTATGTTGGGGTAATTGAAGTCACCCAATATGATGGTGTTTGGTGTGACATTCATATCCTCCAGTGTTTTCAGGAATGCTTGATGGGATTCCTGGGATTGGGAGGGTGTTCTATAACATGCGACCAGTTGTATGGCAGTTTTACCTATGGTGAGTAAAACTTGTATGGTTTCTGATGCTTCATGAGCAGCCACCAATCGAGAGGTGTAGGTGTCTTTTATGAAAATGGACACTCCCCTCCCTTTGTGGTTCGACCTGGAACTTGAGGCGAAATGCATGATATGAGGTATAGCCTGGTAGTGCTGGAGTACTCTCAGGAGCCTTGAACCAGGTTTCAGTTACTGCACAGACATCGATGTTCTCCATACTGAGAAGTGCTTGAGTGCCTGCATCTTGAGATTTAGACTTCTGGCGTTGAGCAGCATTACCCTTAATTTTTTCCATTTTGTTTTTATGGTGGTTGATTTGTCCTTTGAGCATTGCCTAAAAAGGCACTATGGGGTGGCAAGAGCCTTGGCCAGTATCCGGAAGCCCAGTGGTGACAGGTGCAAGCCATCCCTTGAGAAGCAACGTGGCTTGTCCAGCATATCATCCCAGGCTGACAGACATTGATCCCCTAGAATGACACCAGTGATTAAGCCAATTGTTAAAACTGATCATTTTGTCTTTGTACTGAGGCATCATTCTTGGTGAAGGCAGGATGCTGCTCAGGGTCAGGGTCATACCAGTCTGGGCTACATAATCGGAGAGCTCCTCAATGTTTCTTTTCATGTAGTCCAGGGAGGTGCGTCTCAGGTCATTCACACCCGCATGGACAATGACTGAATCATATTTGTACTTGCTTTGGAGTGACCTGAGTGCGTGTGTAATGTGGCGGATCCTAGCCCCCGATAGGCAGCTCACCGTTACCCTCTCCTTATTCAGCCTGGTAAGTGGAACATCGGTGTGTCTGACTATAGAGTCACCTATTACTAATGTCTCTGGCATAGTATTTTGCCTTAGGGCTGTGAATGTGTGACACACCTGTTGCTTGAGGTATGTGTTGTAGGTGTTGTGTTTTGTGAGGGTGTATTTCTGGGTGTCTGCTTTGGAGGCCTCTGTTGTTTTGGTAAGTTTTACAAGAGCCTCCAGTATGTCTTTGTGTTTTTATGTGTTTGGTTTGCATTGGTGGTGGTTATATGTGTGACTGGTTTTGCTTTGGGTGTGGGTACCATCTCTTCCTGACTGGTCTTGCCAGTCCTGAGTTGAGAGAGTTCAGCCTCCAGTCTGGCTATATAGTTGCATCTCTCACAAGTATATGTGTTAGTAGGAAGGAGGAGAGGGTTGTCTGTGTACATGAGACAATTGTAACATTGTCTTAAGATTCCCAGATTAACCAGCTGAACAAGAGAGGATGCTAGTGGTCTACCACCGACATACTAGAATATTTTAAGGAGTGTTGTGCCTTTAAGGGAAGTGGATATTCACAGGGGTAGTGGATACCTGTAGTGCTTACTTTAGGGTAAGAGTGCTTGGTTTTTTTATGAGTGCTTGCTAAGGATAGAAGTTCCGAAAACAAGTGCTGATATATACAGCTAGATAGACTGAGTAGAGTTTCTAAGGGAAAAATTGAAGAGCAGACTTGGCGGAGCCAAAAAAAGTTAAAACCTGTATAGAATAGTTTACACCTGTATAACCGCTGCTGCGCTTGTGTCTGATCGCCGCTAAAAAGCAAAAAAACTCCTGAGGCGGATTTTTATACAGGGAACTTGAAAAGAGCTGGAAATGGTCCAAGGCAACCAATGAATTACAGCTCAAGTGCTGAGATCACTTCCCCCAGGGACAGATAGGCTGCTCAAGGCTCCCCACTCCCACTGGTGAGCTCAGAAACTTCCTTCTATCCAAGTAAGGCAATGGCCAACACAGGAACTACACACAGCCCAGAATACAGCAAAGCCTGTATACTGGTCTTAACTAGTCGAGCAAAGGCGGGAAAACAAGGAGTATTTTTTTTTTTGTTTTTGTTTTTTTAGAGAAGAACACAGAAATGCAGTCAGGCAAACAGTAAAAACGATTAACACAGGCTAGCACACTTTAGTGAGCAGCCTCAGCAATTAAATTATCAAAAAAACAGTAATATTCGACCAGAGTCGACCAAAATACTACTTTTAAGTGCAGATACTTTAGAATACAGCAGCAAAGCAAAAAAACAGTTGTATCTTATTAAATGAAAGCCAGAGAGGACAATGCAGATAAAAAAAGCCAAAAAGTACTTAAATCAGGAAAGTGGTCGCTTCTTTCAGTTCTCTGTAGCCAGGACTCCCCTGCAGGACCACGTGGAGCTCTGCTTAGGTATATAGCCAAAAACGCCCTGAGGCGGATTTTTATACAGGGAACTTGAAAAGAGCTGGAAATGGTCCAAGGCAACCAATGAATTACAGCTCAAGTGCTGAGATCACTTCCCCAGGGACAGATAGGCTGCTCAAGGCTCCCCACTCCCACTGGTGAGCTCAGAAACTTCCTTCTATCCAAGTAAGGCAATGGCCAACACAGGAACTACACACAGCCCAGAATACAGCAAAGCCTGTATACTGGTCTTAACTAGTCGAGCAAAGGCGGGAAAACAAGGAGTATTTTTTTTTTGTTTTGTTTTTAGAGAAGAACACAGAAATGCAGTCAGGCAAACAGTAAAACGATTAACACAGGCTAGCACACTTTAGTGAGCAGCCTCAGCAATTAAATTATCAAAAACAGTAATATTCGACCAGAGTCGACCAAAATACTACTTTTAAGTGCAGATACTTTAGAATACAGCAGCAAAGCAAAAACAGTTGTATCTTATTAAATGAAAGCCAGAGAGGACAATGCAGATAAAAAGCCAAAAGTACTTAAATCAGGAAAGTGGTCGCTTCTTTCAGTTCTCTGTAGCCAGGACCCCTCTGCAGGACCACGTGGAGCTCTGCTTGGGTATATAGCCAAAAAAAACGCCCTGAGGCGGATTTTTATACAGGGAACTTGAAAAGAGCTGGAAATGGTCCAAGGCAACCAATGAATTACAGCTCAAGTGCTGAGATCACTTCAACTACCCAAACATAGATTGGGAGCATTACTCTAGCTCCAACACCCTTGCCCAAAGGTTCCTAGAATTCATAAACTCAAATGCTATGGAACAACTTGTTACCACTCCCACAAGAGGGGAAAACATACTGGACCTGATCATCACCAACATGGGGACTCTATGCTCCAGACCAGAAGTGTATCCCTCACTGGTAAGATCAGACCATAAACTGATCTCACTGGATATTCACATCCCGACCCACCCCTGCCCAGAAAACCACAGTGAAAAACTTCTCTAAAGCAAATTTCACACTCCTCAAAACCGAGGTGGAATCCTTCAAAGCCCGGCCTGTGGAAAATACGGCCCAGACCGCAGAATCCTTTATAAATGCATTCTATGAACACCTTCAGGAATGCATGGATCATGCAATCCCAAATAAAACCAAGACCCAATCCTCCAAAGGCAGACGTCCTGTCTGGTGGACGCCAGCCATAAACAAACTATACAATAGAAGGAGGAAGCTACTACATGATAGAGCAAAATCCCAAAAAGGGAAGGCATCTCTGATCAGTATTAGAAAAAACTAAGGGCACTCATAAAATCGTCAAAGGCCAGCTTCGAGAGAAAAATTGCACAGGACACTAAAGATAATCACAAGGCTTTCTTTAGTTATGTCAGGAACCTGGGTGGGAATTCCCAGATATGCTCAGAATTAGTCCAAAATGACAAAAAATACACTGATCCCACAGACATTGCCAACATCCTAGCTGACAGGTTCAGCAAACGTCTCCCGCCCCACCAAAGGGCAAATATCTATCCCAGCAGAGTGCTGCCCCTGACATCTCAGATGCTCAGGTGAGAGCTGCCTCTCCAAAGCAAAAACACAGCATCAATGGGACCAGACGGTGTCCCAGGCTGTGTCCTACATGAACTCCAAGAAGAGCTAAACCCAAACATAAAACTACTGTTCAATCTCAGCCTTACTACAGGATATGTACCCAAAGAGTGGTACAGCAACAGTGGTCCCTCTCCACAAAGGTGGTGCCTCAACGGACCCTGGAAACTATCGCCCCATAAGCCTGACTAGCTTGGTCTGCAAAGCTATGGAAAGGATCATCATGGACCTCATAAATAAAGATATTGGGGACCTAAAGACACTGGATCCTACCCAGTTTGGCTTTGTTAAAGGCAGATCCTGCCTCTTAAACCTGGTTGACTTCTTTGAAACAGTCACCAAGGCCATTGACGAAGGGAAGGTGGTCCACACAGCCTATCTGGACCTCAAAGCCTTGATACAATACCCCACTCAGGCATTATAGATAAGCTCACCAGCTTAAATATAAACCCCTATGTCACTAGATGGGTTGCAAACTGGCTCAAGGACAGAACCCACATGGTTAGAATTGCTGGAGCCATGTCAGACTCCAAACCAGTTACAAGTGGCGTCCCACAAGGCTCAGTCCTGGGACCTCTCTTGTTTGGTATATATTTTGAGGTACAGGCCAACACGGAAGGACTGTGGCTGACCAAGTTCGCAGATGACTGCAAACTGGGCCATAATCGACTCTCCAGCCGACACAAGCATCCTCCAAAAGGGCCTCATAGAAACAGACAACTGGTGCCAGAGTCATGGCCTCAAGCTAAATGCCAAGAAGTGTATAGTCATCCCATTTGGCAAAAACAAAGTGCCCACAAAATACCACATAGGTGGTAATCCATTAAGTACAGAAGAAGTCATTAGGGACCTGGGGACCCAAGTTGATAGCAATCTCTCATTTGACAACCACATGGCCAAAGTGGTTAGAAAAACATTTTATATAGCCCACCTAATCATGAAGGGATTCACATCTAGATTAGGAGAGGTCATCGTGCCTCTTTACTCATCCCTCATCAGGCCCATAATCGAGTACAATGCCCCTTTGGGATGTACCTTACCAAACACCTGCAGCAACTGGAAAGACCCCAAAAGTACCTCACCAAGAGGATCAAAGGGCTCAAACAGATGCCATATGCTACCGTTAAAGAAACTCCAGCTCTACTCAGTGGCATACCGCCTGCTCAGAGGTGACCTGTGCCTGACGATAAGGTCATGTCCAACCCGGAATTAAGGGACATGCTGCACCTCAAAAATCCAAATCCCATCGAGCTACGCTGAGAGACTTGAACCTCAGCACTGAAATAAATAGGACATGCTGGAGGGACAGATTCATAACCCAGAGGCTCCCTTCACTATGGAATAAAATCCCAGTCCAGGTTAGGCAGAGTCCCTCATTGACTCTCTTCAAGAGGAATCTTGATGAGTGGATGGGAGATCATAGGTTTACCCCGGGTATCACTTCTGTGTCACTGTTAGACAGAGGCACAGTATACTAACCTTGAAAAAGGGCATAGCAAAATTAATTTAAAATGGGTGGCGAAAGCCAAACATACTCTGGCTAGGCTTATAAATGCCCTAGGGCAGATAGCCTAGTATGAACCTATGAACCTATGAACACTAATGTGTGGTGCATCATATTAACTATCCTTGAAGGCGATATGCCGAGGTACCAGATGCTCGCTTGGTACAAATAAAGCATATACACCATCTGTGGATCTTGTGTTTTTTTATTTGTCTTACAGACAGTTCTGTTTGTCAGTGTGATACTGATGTTTAAGTTAAGCATTGTTATGTAACATATACATTTTCATTGTGACAACTTAATTCTTTCCCCCTAGAGGTTGGGTACAGAGTGTATATGGAGGCTGCTGAACTACATCTGTAATTAATTAGTGTTGATTGATTCTTATCTTCCAGGCCAGTGTTTCTTTACTGTTGTACTACTTTAAGGTATTGGTCTGGACCGCAGCATATGTCATGCTTTCAGATTACTGTATCAAATGATTTCCTTGAGAGTTGCATAACTCAGTTATTATGTATTTCAAACACTTAACTGCTATATGAAATGGCATATACAACTTAAATAGTACACAAATAAACATTTCTATGTGTGCAAACCTGTGTGTGGTGTCATATCCTTTGACTTTTCTGTGGGCATATGTTTCAAGGAAAAATTGTCTTTTGTATGAAATAATCAAACACTGGCCATTTTAAAAGGTGGCAACTGTAGGAATTCTGACTGTTAAATATGCTGTGCACCCTCTAAATATGTATCTTCTTACATATATCTATACGTAGTAATATATGTATATGTGTATGTATGTGTATATACATATATATGTGTATATATATATATATATATATATATATATATATATATATATATATATATATATATATATATATATATATACATATATATATATATATATATATATATATATACACACATATATGTGTGTGTATGTATGTGTGTGTGTGTGTGTGTGTGTGTGTGTGTGTGTGTGTGTGTGTGTGTGTGTGTGTGTGTGTGTGTGTGTATGTGTATCATTGGAATGTTTACTGCTTCCACATTGTACATTCCCTATGGTACACAAACTGTTCTACATGATATGTTATTGATATCATCCTAACATCGTGCAGGTGAATGGATTACTGCTAACTTGTTGTGGCTATGTTGTGTAGGGTCCTGGGTATGAGACTTGCAAGTGTTGGTTATTGTGTTGCAAGGCAGGTCTGATCAGCTGCGGAGGAGGGGATGATATCAATAACTACAAGCGGTACTTAATTTGGGCCCCCTCATCCCATTAATGGTGCCTTTTGTCATATATTTATTTGTTGTGTTATTTTATATATTTATATAGCTATCTCTCTCTCTCTCTCTCTCTATATATATATATATATATATATATATATATATATATATATATATATATATATATATATATATATATATATAGATATGTATGATCCATACAGATCCACGAATGCACTTTCCACTGAAGCAGAAATCACTGAGTATACTTATCCGAAAGTGATGCTCACCAAAGCAGCACTTTCGTATAAGTATGCTAGTTGTGCCGGTCGTACTATGGTGCGGATAAGGGAAAATTCCCTTTTCCCCACTGTACTGCGACCTCGGAGAAGATTAAAGTAGGGAGGTGCAGGGGGGCTTGTCCCCCCTGCATAGAAGTAGGTTTAATGTTGTTTTTTTTTTTTTAACCATACTTTACCGTAAGCGCTTTTTCGGTGAAATCGCTTTCGGTAAAGTATGTTCAGTGTTAATGGATCCGGGCTTTTGATCTTTTGATCAAAAGTCATATATATATATATATATATATATATATATATATATATATATATATATATATATATATATATATATATGTATATATATACACATACATACAGACATCTTCATATATAAATACATTTCCCCTACTGTTGAATGACTCTGCTGGATGATATGCTTGAGAAAACATCAGATTTGTTTACATCTGACAGGGCGTAGTGGGAAATCACTTTGGCTATAATGTGCAAGGTTCTGGATTTGAGAATTGCAAGGGCTGATTATTTTGTTGCTGGGCAGATTAGGGGCTATGGGAGACAGAGTGATTAAGGCACTTTAAAGCAGTTGTAAGAAGGTGTGTGTGGGTTTGTGTGTAGCTAAGCGATGCTTACCTGAGCTTAGCTTCACTTACGCCCGTTTATGGCTGCTTAAACCCATGCTAATTTCAAATAACGAAAAGAAAAAAGGGAGATATGAAAGTGGTGAAATTGGGGCAAGCCGGGAGACAAACAAAAGGAGAAACAAGTAGGGATGTGCAGGATGAGTGTAGGAAAGGACCATAGCTTTGCATTTCTTTGGCAGCAACAGCTGCTTTCAATGTGGGCAATTTAGAATTTAGAGCCTCACACCCTACAGGGAGGTGTGTGGGCATCATACAATATGGATAATTGGTAGGGTTAGATTGTGTGCTGGGTACATGTTCCTGGGCGAAATGCAGAGCTATGTATGGGATGTGCTTTTTTTGTGGGACAGATGCCCTCTTTTTTTTTAAGGTGAGAGTGGTATGTTAAGGAAGGATTATTGGTAAGTGTGGTGAGGGAGCTTTGGTAGGAGAGGTTGCATTTGCAGACAGACAAGACAGACAAGACAGCAGACAGGGGCGGTGTATGACACATGGGGGTAAACACCTTGACGGGGAGGGTGGTTGGGAATCTGAGGATCATGAGCCCCACATATGGTAGTAGTGGCACTGATGTCCCCACCCGATGGCAATCACCACTACTCCTTCACAGCCCTGAAGGTGGCTGTGCTGGGGTCTGGGCTGGAGGGGTCACCTGCCCCTCTAGCTGTGACAACCTGCCCTCCACCTGGCACAGGCGGTCATCCAGCTCCATCTGGAGGACACTGCGCACCATGCCACAGACCTCATCCCAGGTGACAACGTCCTCACAGTGCCCACTTGCAGGGAGGGGGGCTGAGCCCCATCCCCTGCACCAGTTCCACCCGAGGGTGGTACAGGACCAGCAGATGAGGGAGGTCTGGGTTGGGTCCCAGACGTGCTGGGACCAGGTGCCTTGGTCAGGTAGGGTGGGAGAGGCGGATCCACTGGGATCTGCCTTCCCATATGTGCTATGGTGTGGAAAGTAACAATGAATATTGGTTAATCATGCACAACACATTACAACATTAGTCAAAATAGCATGCATGGATATTCTCATTTACCCAAAACAATGCAATTATAACAGTGCCATAACAAACAAAACCCATGGATATATGGAATGTCATTCATGGTTGCAACAGCATGACAGTGGTATGTCAGGCAGGCAATAAGATGATTATTCAACAGGGAATATTAGTATGCACACAGTTTAAACAATGATAAACCAAATGGAACAACAGTCCCAATAGCAGAGGTTTGTTTAGGAACATACCGATATTGGTTTCAGTGTGATGGTCAGATCAGTTGAGTGGTGTGGGAAGGGAACAGATTCAATTGACAACTGCTATCAAGTATATTTGTCAGTACACTACTATTCAGTACTCTACCTTCTGACCACATTTACACTCTACTGGGGCCATGGGGCTGCTACAGCACACCAACAGCTGTAGATATTTACACAACAAGTGTACCCTTATTTTAGTTATACACATCAGACCTGTTTCTATACCAATTTCTTCGCCTGTGGGCCTGTGCAGATGAACTGTGTGCACATTACATTGCTGTTTCTACACATATTTCAGATTCACATATTAGTTGCAGGCCCTGGAGTGTGTGTTGTGTCTTTCACATACATCTCCTGTGACATTCTCTGTGTGCAGGCTTCTTGGCAACTGGGGAAACTATCCATGACAGAGTGAAACTTGAGGGGCTTGTCTGGGTCAGACTGCAGAGCGTGGCTGTCTATCTTACATATATTTGTAGGACTGGGGCTGATCAACACAGTAATTGTACACCTTTCATAGTTATACACATCATAATAGCATTTCTATTTAAAGTTCTTTACCTGTGTGCCCTGTATGGAAAATGCATGTGTTGCAGTACATTATTTTTTCTATTCAGATTGCAGTTTAAAACTGTAGAACCAGACTGAAATGTTAGTGGCGGCCCCAGGATTTGAACTGTGCTCTGTGTGCAAAATTGAAGTACAGGCCTAGTCCTTATCAGACTGAGCTACTGGGGAGGTGTTGTGGGTTGCTTGTGACATTTCTATCTAGTACATATTTTTGTGCACAGTACTTTTATTATGACATGTTGCATTATTTGTTTCCCATTTTCAGCACAAATTATGCATACACAACAGACATTGGTGTCACTGTTTGTGAAACATGCACATTAGCTGGATTGCACATGTGACTGTTTTACAACTACATACTGCAATTTAGATTCCTGAGTACACAGTGTAGGTTTTAGGTCTGCACCTGTTAGCCTTATACATTTCTCAGTACATTCACAGCTGCATACAGCTGAAATTGAAAGGTTAACACAGGACAATGCTGGCAGACAAACAAGTAAAACACATTCTGATGGGAATATGTACTGTTGCTTTTTTCCATTTATTTGACATGCCCATTCTAAAGTATGCAGACAAGCAGTGCTAAATCAGTTCACCTCAGTTAATGCATTCTGCAGGACATACACATTTCTATTTATCAGGTACAAGTGAGATGACACACACCAGTGTTTGGGATCACCTTTATTAAGTTTGATATGCATATCTGTGTACAACTCAGAGCTCCACAATTACTATTCCTGCATGATCTGCACAGGGGAATGCTTTTCATTTCTAACTGTTACAGTAGCCCTGACATGGCACTTTCTTGGCAGGTTCACTCAGACACACTCATACATATTCTAATATTCCTCTCCTGCATATTGTACCTTGTTTGCTACTGATATCTGTATTACACAGCAGCTAGGAATGCTCCATTGTAACACTGGCAGCCTGACACAGGCATTTATTCCTGACTTTTACAGCACAATTATATATACAGGCAGTGCTACCATTACTATAATTTTAATTTCCTACTGCTAATAGTAGGGGGTATTCTGTACTCACCATACTGCCAATGCAGCAGGGCCAGTTGCTGGGCATGAGGCTGCACATTTTTGGGTCTCTCCATAGCAGCTGTATGGGGATACATCACACATTAATCGCACATGCACAGTCACAAGTTGCACTTTTTCCATACCTACACCAAACAAATAAGAAAAATGGTTCACTGATAGAATAAGTGTCATGTCCCAACAGTGGTAAATCAGCAAATTCACTTTATTCAAAGTTCAGCACTTTCATCTACGGATCGTAGATTTCATCAGAACAAATGCCCGTATCAAACCAGTCATTTAAATACTTTCTGTCTTCCAGTCACATTCAAAACATTATTAATGAATTAAACCACATAATTACATATTAAAAAGCTAGCTTCTAAAATATGTCCAACTCATGAATTACGTTAAATACTTGCATCATAAATATACTACCTAAACAAACACCTATTACTAAAAAAGGAATAAATAATACATGTAAAACTACTATGTTGTATTGTATAATACATATAAGGCTAAAGATATCAGTACTACATATTTCTAGTGGAAGAGTATCATAAGTAAATATTATATATTAAAAATTGATTCTGTTAAAAAATTAATTCTGTTAAAATAGACAAAATGTGCAACATATAAATAAATAGATAATTAATTCTGTAAACATTCCGAACCCATGGTAAGAAAACTATGTACATCAATATGAAAATTCCATTTGGTAGTTTATGCCTGTAATAAGGGTTTAGTGGGGATACATTCATTTAATCCTGGAGGGTTGGCTGCATTTAAAAACATTTTGTCACCTAACTTCTTTCTGCCCCAGTTTGGCCTTAATGTTTCCCTCTCTTAAATTGGTCAAACCTGAATCTAGAATGGCGAACCTGAAGGAATCACAACTACTACTGGATTCCAAATGCCTATATAAGGCATTATTCTTATCCTTCTTTTTTATACAGTATAAGTGATCATATATTCGGTTCCTAAGCCTTCTATCAGTTTTTCCCACATAGAAACTTGGACACTTAGTACATTTCCCTAAATATATAACATGCTAGGTTTGACAATTCCCCTTCTTAAATCTTATTCTAGTTTTGTTAGAATTTCCCAATGTGATAGTTTTTTCATCCAAAATAGTGTAACATTGATTACAATGTCCACATCTACTAGTACCATCCATCGTATCCTTGGATTTGTTACCTCTATCTGTTGTCCTTCATTCTATCATTCTTTTTAGGTTATCTCTGGTCTTGTATACAAAACAAGGTACATCTCCTAACTTATGTACCCCTTCATCACTCCTTAAGATATTCCAGTTGTTATGGGTAATGTTTTTTACTTCCACCACAGTAGGATTAAATTCTAATATACAGGCTTGGTTATACCCCTTCATTTTGTCAAGGTCTTTCTCCTTAACATTGTGGTTGTACGTGATTGTATCATAACCCAAAATTGGCATTTATTTCTTCCCCCATTCTCTTTTGACATAATTAGAAATGTCCTGTATTAAATTGTCTGAGTATCATTGTTTCCTAAACATTTTGCCAATATTGTTGATTTCAGCTACCATTTCAGCATATACAGAGGTCATCCGTGCCGCTCTGATACATTGACCTTTCAGAATACTTCTTTTTTGGGAATTGGGATGATTACTAGTAAATTCCAGATGTGAATTACAAAATGTGTCCTTACGGAAGATTTTGGACTGAAACCTGTGACCATTACTATATATATATATATATATATATATATATATATATATATATATATATATATATATATAGGTGTCCAAATAGTTTATACCTTTCAAATTGTGGTTGTAAGTAAATTTTAAATAGGAATTGGTACTGTTTAAGTAATCTACAAACTGGGTGATAAGTTCCACTGGACAGTTCCACAAAATGAAAATATCATCCAAAAAATGGACATAACAATCTATGGACTCGGACCAGTGGGTACCAATGATGTATTCTTCCTCTCAGTCATGTAGTACTAAATTAGCGTAAATGGGAGCACACGCTGCCCCCATAGCAATGCCATGTCTCTGTTTATAGTACTCTCCTTCAAAATAGATGTAGTCATTATCCATTACCATGTTTATAAACTCCGTTATTAAATCAATTCTGTCCCATTCTAATTGTGTGTGTCTGGAAATACTATTAGTAAATCTCCTGATACATTCATCCTTAGGTATACAAGAGAATAAATCAATGCCATCTATGGTTAAAAATACTGAATTTTCCTTCCGTAACTCTGTCTTAATTCTACTTAAGAAATCCCAAGAGTCTTTAACTATGTGTGTAACCCCTTGGTATATAGGTTTGAACCATCTATATATAGCCTTTCCAAATGGGAAGGTCTTACTTTTACTCCCTGATATTATAGGATGGAAAGGGGGATTTTCCACATTTTTATGTATTTTGGGAATTCCAACAGTTGTGGCTAACACTGGATGTTCCACTTTCAAAAACTTGTATGTGTCTATATCTATACGATTATCTAATAAAAATTATTCTAAATATAGGTCTATCTTTCTATGGGCTATATTGATTTGATTGATGGAGGAAATTTTATATTTCTCTGTATTATTCAAGATTTCATATATCTTCTGTATATATTCGTTCATGTCATATAATACTATTCCCCCTCCCTTGTCAGGGGTCATTATACAAATGTTATGAGTGTCACAAATGTCCCATAATGCTTTTTGTTCCTCAACACTCCAGTTGTTCCTGTGCCTATGATGTTTGGTTTTATTCTTTAGTTCGTATGATTCATTTGTCACTACCTTTTCAAAGGCAACTAAGGTGTTGTGTATGGGTGGTGTAAAATCACTTTTCTTTCTCAATTCATAATTGTATACCCTGTCATTCTGATTCTGAAAGAAAATACCCAAATTCAGTTTTCTTAAATACAATTTAAATTTGACTATGTTGTCCACAATATCAAACCTCCTCGCAGGAACATATTTCATACCTCTAGCAAACAATTTGAAATGTTCAGCTTGAATCTGATATTGCGTATAATTGTAAATATTGTAGTCTCCCTTACTGTGTATCACTCCCTATGTCCAGATGGTTTCTTGATTGTTAGATAGATATTTTAGTATACTGTCCACCTTATTATCTACAGGGTGGGATTGCCCCAATCCTGATGTCTCTGTGTCCAAGTTTCTCCCCTGTGGTCCCTGCTCCACTCCTGCTGTGTTCCTAAAAAATTACTTCCATTACCTTGATGCTGTTGATACTGCCAGTTATCCCCGTTTGTTCTCTCCCCTCATCCTCTGCCTATTCTGGTAACTGTTAGTTTCCCTATGTTTGTCTTTTTCTTTACCCCATTTATATGTGTGTCACTTTCATATTGTTTCAAATCTCTGAAAAAGTTCTTACATTTCCTATCAAACATTTTTTTACTATTCATTTCAGCATAATGAAATTCCTGAACCACACAAGGACCAAACAGCCTGGAAACCGCCAAATGGAATCCACAGAAATCCAAGACAAATGCAGCAAAAATACCAGCCAGATATAATCCAAAAATGATCGAAATCCAATAAAAACCGATAAAAAATCTCTTTAAAACATGCGCCAGTTTATTTAAGCCTTCAAATTATAGCTTTTCGTCAGTCCCAAGACCAACTTCCTCAGAAATAGTTAACATGTAACAACAAAAATTCAAAATGGTGACACTGACTTTAAAATCCCTTTCAGCTATGACATCACTTCCTTTATTCCACCATTTAAAGTGATACAGCATCTCTACATCAAATAAAAATCATATGGCTTTTTCCTACTTAATATTTGTTGCCCTATGAAATAATGTGATATTTTTGCCATCCGACTGACCAAAATTAAAATTAAAACGCAGAATGAAATGCAATAAAATACATTTATATATTAAAAACATACAAACATTCATATAATTCAAAAATCACATGCAATACACTTGCAACTCAGAGAGAGTCAATGTCTTAGACAAAAAATACTTTCACCAAACAAATATATAATAGTGCAATGATTACAAAAAAATTATATGAAATTACAAATTCTAGAGCTTGCAACTAAGCACTTGCAACTCAATGGTGGAACTCAGGCAGCCGAAGGAACTACCTCTCCAGGCTCTTCAGCTTTAAAATACATGCTATAGACAGCATGCCATTAAGGCCTGGGGGTGCAAATGCTCTTAGCCTTAGCTGCCATAATAGTTCCTTCCTTTCCAACAAAAGTGAATCCATCCCCCTCCCATGTTTGGGATTTATATGGTCAATTGCCATAAAATTAAACCCATGCTCTGGGAACTCCTGGATGTGTTTTGCCAGGGCATTCTCTTCCTTGTTCTTCTTAATAGCATAAGAATGTTCATACATGCGTTGACATAATTTCCTGTCCATTTTTCCGACATAGAAACTCGAGCAGGAATTGCATACTGCTACATATATAACATGAGAACTTTTACAATTGTACCTTCCTTTTACTAAATGAGTACTGTTTCGTATATAAAAATGAAGCCCTGTTTTGACAAATCTACAATGTCTACAAGAATTACATGTAAACATTCCAGCTCTTATGTCGGTTACTCCTGATTGGCTTTCTAAGATATTTTTTAAGCCAGGTCCCTTTCTGTAGGTAAATTTTACCTGCTGTCCCAACTGTTGTAATCCATCAAATTCACTAGTGGCGACAGCCCAAAACCTTTTAATGAAAGTGCTGATACTTGGAGCATCCATACTATAGGTCATTACAAACCTCATGGAATGATTAACAGACCAACAATTGTTAGCTGACTCATTTAATGCATTTGATCCCCAAGGGTCCAACCCCAAAAAAGGTTGATAAAACCCAGATCTTCTCTTGTGTTTTACCTCCGTCATTAATTCTACTAACATGGGGGTCGGGTAGCCTCTATTGGAAAACAATTCATAAATTCTATCCATTTCCAGCAAAAAATCAGCAAACACAATGACCATCCTAGCCGCCCGGACCAATTGTCCTTTCGATAGCGTTTTGGTGGTAAGGATGGTTACTCTCAAAATGTAGGTAACTATTAGACCACGTAGGTTTACGGTAAATCTTGGCCAACAAATATCCATTTTTGGATGATTTAATTAAATCAACATCCAAATAAGTGACCCTCTCTTTCTGGTAGTCCCAAGTGAATCTCAAAAATTCAGTTGAACTGTTGAAATCGTTGACCAAGCCCTCAGCTGCCTCTCTATCTCCTTCCATAATAATAAAAATATCATCCAAAAACCTCGCATACAGATGTACCTTCTCTGATATAAATGGATGTTTGAACACAAAATTGCTTTCCCATGATGCTAAAACTAAATTAGTTACGCTCCCCCCACATGGTGACCCCATTGGGACACCTTTTATCTGATGATAGTATTTCTGGTTAAAAGTCACAAAATTGCAAGCGAGAATTATATCCAAAAGTTCTCTCACCATCAATATCTCATCCCTGGGGGCACCTCTTACTAGTAACCTATCCTCTACCCATTCTACTGCTATATCCTGGGGTATTGAGGAATACAAATCGACCACGTCTATAGTGAGAAAAACATCTTCTGGTTTGAGAGTTAAAGCATTCACCCTTGTCAAGAACGACCATGAATCCCTAGAAATGTGTTGTTCAAGTTTTACGTATTTTTTTAATATGGTATCCACCACTTTAGCTGCTGCATATGTAATACTCCCCTTTGCACTCACCAGCTGTCTCATTGGAGGATGATAAACATCCTTGTGAATCTTGGGGTTACCAAATACCACAGGTATCCTAGGGGCTGACATTGCTATATAATTATAAATGCTCTTATCTATAGTCCCATTCATAAACATGTCTTCGAAATACATATGGATCCTTACCAAATGCCCATTTAATTCATTCAAAGATATAGCTACATAAGATTCCGAGGACAGAATGGTCTCCATTCTCTTATTGTAATCTGCTACCTCCATCACTATATATATATAGGTGTCCAAATAGTTTATACCTTTCAAATTGTGGTTGTAAGTAAATTTTAAATAGGAATTGGTACTAAGTAATCTACAAACTGGGTGATAAGTTCCACTGGACAGTTCCACAAAATGAAAATATCATCCAAAAAATGGACATAACAATCTATGGACTCGGACCAGTGGGTACCAGTGATGTATTCTTCCTCTCAGTCATGTAGTACTAAATTAGCATAAATGGGGGCACACGTTGCCCCTATAGCAATGCCATGTCTCTGTTTATAGTACTCTCCTTCAAAATAGATGTAGTCATTGTCCAGTACCATATTCATAAACTCCGTTATTAAATCAATTCTGTCCCATTCTAATTGTGTGTGTTTGGAAATACTATTAGTAAATCTCCTGATACCTTCATCCTTGGGTATACAAGAGAATAAATCAATGACATCTATGGTTAAAAATACTGAATTTTCCTTCCGTAACTCTGTCTTAATTCTACTTAAGAAATCCCAAGAGTCTTTAACTATGTGTGTAACCCCTTGGTATATAGGTTTCAACCATCTATCTATAGCCTTTCCAAATGGGAAGGTCTTACTTTTACTCTCTGATATTATAGGATGGAAAGGGAGATTTTCCACATTTTTATGTATTTTGGAAATTCCAACAATTGTGGCTAACACTGGATGTTCCACTTTCAAAAACTTGTATGTGTCTATATCTATACGATTATCTAATAAAAATTATTCTAAATATAGGTCTATCTTTCTATGGGCTATATTGATTTGATTGATGGAGGAAATTTTATATTTCTCTGTATTATTCAAGATTTCATATATCTTCTGTATATATTCGTTCATGTCATATAATACTATTCCCCCTCCCTTGTCAGGGGTCATTATACGAATGTTATGAGTGTCACAAATGTCCCATAATGATTTTTGTTCCTCAACACTCCAGTTATTCCTGTGCCTATGATGTTTGGTTTTATTCTTTAATTCGTACAATTCATTTGTCACTACCTTTTCAAAGGCAACTAAGGTGTTGTGTATGGGCGGTGTAAAATCACTTTTCTTTCTCAATTCATAATTGTATACCCTGTCATTCTGATTCTGAAAGAATATACCCAAATTCAGTTTTCTTAAATACAATTTAAATTTGACTATTTTGTCCACAATATCAAACCTCCTCACAGGAACATATTTCATACCTCTAGCAAACAATTTGAAATGTTCAGCTTGAATCTGATATTGCATATAATTGTAAATATTGTAGTCTCCCATACTGTGTATCACTCCCTGTGTCCAGATGGTTTCTTGATTGTTAGATAGATATTTTAGTATACTGTCCACCTTATTATCTACAGGGTGGGATTGCCCCAATCCTGATGTCTCTGTGTCCAAGTTTCTCCCCTGTGGTCCCTGCTCCACTCCTGCTGTGTTCCTAAAAAATTACTTCCATTACCTTGATGCTGTTGATACTGCCAGTTATCCCCGTTTGTTCTCTCCCCTCATCCTCTGCCTATTCTGGTAACTGTTAGTTTCCCTCTGTTTGTCTTTTTCTTTACCCCATTTATATGTGTGTCACTTTCATATTGTTTCAAATCTCTGAAAAAGTTCTTACATTTCCTATAAAAACATTTTTTTACTATTCATTTCAGCATAATGAAATTGTTTATTGTGCAGTGTCTCCCACTGTGTATAAATTAAATCATTCACAATAGATTTGTTTAACTCTTCCACTTCCTTTAGCAACCCACTCAGTTTACTATCATTATGTGTTATAATAAATTCCATAAATTCCATTCCAAATTTATCAAACATCTTGTTACATTCTTTAATATTAAAGTAATTATTTTCTATACCCATGGGTTGTTTAAAAAATGCAAACCCATAGGTATAATGTTACTGTCCAAACATTTTCTTAAATAAAGATTGTCCATTTGTAATGCTTTTATATTATTGAGCTTTTTACCAAAACTATATATAAGTTCCTTCAATGTTCCATTCTCCAAATTGTTCTCTTTAGAATTGTTACGATTCACAAAATTAAAGTTTTGAAAGTCATACTGATTTTTTAAGAAATTGTCTGGATTATAGCATTGATAGTTATCGTTTACAGAAGTTTTCACCCCATTGTCTGTGAGGTTGATACCTTGGTTGCTATGACTACCGGCCTGGCCAACTGTCACTGAATACGTTTTTTGGGGGAAATTGCTTTTCGATTTAGCCCCAATAGCAAATAACTGTCCTCCGAAATGTTGCCAATAACAGGTAATTCATTCCTCATACCCTGTTCATCGTCGATAATGGCTACATTTCCATAAGAGGCTCCATTGTCTTCGGCTCCTAGAATGCCATCACCACACTGTCCATTAGTTATGCCCCCACTGCTAGTACTTCCTGCATTGGAACAAGGTGAAGTACATAAAACCATTGAGCTCTGTAAGAGTGTGGAAGAATTTTTATTAGATAACCGTATAAATATAGACACATACAAGTTTTTGAAAGTGGAGCACTCAGTGTTAGCCACAATTGTTGGAATTCCCAAAATACATGTGGAAAATCCCCTTTTCCGTCCCATAATGTCAGAGAGTAAAAGTAAGACCTTCACTGAGGTAGTGGTGCTCTGGTAGATTTGTCACCTCACAGTAAGACGTTGTCCTGTTCGATTCTCAGCTAGAGCGTCTTCTGTGTGGAGACATGCGTGAATGGGTGTACCTTCATTGAAGTTTGTGTGTCAGGGCTGGCAACTCGGCACGTAAATATCTACTGCCAATCATTAGCAGACCGGAGTTCCGCTGTGGCGACCCCTAACCAGGAAAAGCCGAAAGACACAACAACAAAAAAGTAAGACCTTCCCATTTAGAAAGGCTATAGATAGATGGTTGAAACCTATATACCAAGTGGTTACTCACATAGTTAAAGACTCTTGGGATTTCTTAAGTAGAATCAAGACTGAGTTATGGAAGGAAAATTCAGTATTTTTAACCATAGATGTCATGGATTTATTCACTTGTATACCCAAGGATGAAGGTATCAGGAGATTCAATAATAGTATTTCTAAACACACACAATTAGAATGGGACAGAATTGATTTAATAACAGAGTTTATGAATATGGTACTGGACAATAACTACATCTATTTTGAAAGAGAGTGCTATAAACAGACATATGGCATTGCTATGGGGGCAGTGTGTGCCCCCATTTATACTAATTTAGTACTACTTGACTGGGAGGAAGAATACATCATTGGTACCCACTGGTCCGAGTCCATAGATTGTTATGTCTGGTTTTTGGATGATATTTTCATTTTCTGCAATGGTCCAGTGGAACTTATCAACCAGTTTGTAGATTACTTAAACAGTACCAATCTTCTATTTAAAATTTACTTACAACCACGATTTGAAAGGTATAAACTATTTGGACACCTATATATATAGTGATGGTCATAGGTTTCAGTCCAAAATCTTCCGTAAAGACACTTTTTGTAATTCATATCTGGAATTTACTAGTATTAATCCCAATTCCCAAAAGAGAATTATTCTGAAAGGACAATGTATCAGAGCAGCACGGGTGACCTCTGAAAATGCCGAAATGGCAGCTGAAATCAACAATGTTGACAAAATGTTTAGGAAAAGAGGATACTCAGACAATTTAATACTGGACATTTCTAATTATGCCTGTATATATAATTGTGCTGTAAAAGTCAGGAATAAATGCCTGTGTCAGGCTGCCAGTATTACAATGGAGCATTCCAAGCTACTGTGTAATACAGATATCAGTAGCAAACAAGGTACAATATGCAGGAGAGGAATATTAGAATATGTATGAGTGTGTCTGAGTGAACCTGCCAAGAAAGTGCCATGTCAGGTCTACTGTAACAGTTAGAAATGAAAAGCATTCCCCTGTGCAGATCATGCAGGAATAGTAATTGTGGAGCTCTGAGTTGTACACAGATATGTATATCAAACTTAATAAAGGTGATCCCAAACACTGGTGTGTGTCATCTCACTTGTACCTGATAAATAGAAATGTGTATGTCCTGCAGAATGCATTAACTAAGGTGAACTGATTTAGCACTGCTTGTCTGCATACTTTAGAATGGGCATGTCAAATAAATGGAAAAAAGCAACAGTACATATTCCCATCAGAATGTGTTTTACTTGTTTGTCTGCCAGCATTGTCCTGTGTTAGCATTTCAATTTCAGCTGTATGCAGCTGTGAATGTACTGAGAAAATGTATAAGGCTAACAGGTGCAGACCTAAAACCTACACTGTGTACTCAGGAATCTAAATTGCAGTATGTAGCTGTAAAACAGTCACATGTGCAATCCAGCTAATGTGCATGTTTCACAAACAGTGACACCAATATCCGTTGTGTATGCATAATTTGTGCTGAAAATGGGAAACAAATAATGCAACATGTCATAATAAAAGTACTGTGCACAAAAATATGTACTAGATAGAAATGTCACAAGCAACCCACAACACCTCCCCAGTAGCTCAGTCTGATAAGGACTAGGCCTGTACTTCAATTTTGCACACACAACACAGTTCAAATCCTGGGACCGCCACTAACATTTCAGTCTGGTTCTACAGTTTTAAACTGCAATCTGAATAGAAAAAATAATGTACTGCAACACATGCATTTTCCATTCAGGGCACACAGGTAAAGCAATTTAAATAGAAATGCTATTATGATGTGTATAACTATGAAAGGTGTACAATTGCTGTGTTGATCAGCCCCAGTCCTACAAATAGATGTAAGCTAGACAGCCACACTCTGCAGTCTGACCCAGACAAGCCCCTCAAGTGTCACTCTGTCATGGATAGTTTCCCCAGTTGCCAAGAAACCTGCACACAGAGAATGTCACAGGAGATGTATGTGAAAGACACAACACACACTCCAGGGCCTGCAACTAATATGTGAATCTGAAATATGTGTAGAAACAGCAATGTAATGTGCACACAGTTCATCTGCACAGGCCCACAGGTGAAGAAATTGGTATAGAAACAGGTCTGATGTGTATAACTAAAATAAGGGTACACTTGCTGTGTAAATATCTACAGCTGTTGGTGTGCTGTAGCAGCCCCATGGCCCCAGTAGAGTGTACATGTGGTCAGAAGGTAGAGTACTGAATAGTAGTCTACTGGCAAATATACTTGATAGCAGTTGTCAATTGAATCTGTTCCCTTCCCACACCACTCAACTGATCTGACCATCACACTGAAACCAATATCGGTATGTTCCTAAACAAACCTCTGTTATTGGGACTGTTGTTCCATTTGGTTTATCATTGTTTAAACTGTGTGCATACTAATATTCCCTGTTGAATAATCATCTTATTGCCTGCCTGACATACCACTGTCATGCTGTTGCAACCCTGAATGGCATTCCATATATCCATGGGTTTTGTTTGTTATGGCACTGTTATAATTGCATTGTTTTGGGTAAATGAGACTATCCATGCATGCTATTTTGACTAATGTTGTAATGTGTTGTGCATGATTAACCAATATTCATTATTAATTTCCACACCATAGCACATATGGGAAGGCAGATCCCAGTGGATCCGCCTCTCCCACCCTACCTGACCAAGGCACCTGGTCCCAGCACGTCTGGGACCCAACCCAGACCTCCCTCATCCACTGGTCCTGTACCACCCCTGGGTGGAACTGGTGCAGGGGATGGGGCTTAGACCCCCTCCCTGCAATTGGGCGCTGTAAGAACGTTGTCACCTGGGATGAGGTCTGTGGCATGGTGCACAGTGTCCTTCAGACGTAGCTGGATGACTGCCTGTGCCAGGTGGAGGGTAGGTTGTCACAGCTAGAGGGGCAGTTGACCCCTCCAGCCCAGACCCCAGCACAGCCACCTTCAGGGCTGTGAAGGAGTAGTGGTGATTGCCATCGGGTGGGGTCATCAGTGCCACTACTACCATATGTGGGGCTCATGATCCTCAGATTCCCAACCACCCTCCCCATCAAGGTGTTTACCCCCATGTGTCATACACCGGCCCTGTCTGCTGTCTTGTTTTCTTGTCTGTCTGCAAATGCAACCTCTCCTACCAAAGCTCCCTCACCACACTTACCAATAATCCTTCCTTAACATCCCACTCTCACCTTAAAAAAAGAGGGCATCTGTCCCACAAAAAAAGCACATCCCATATATAGCTCTGCATTTCACCCAGGAACATGTACCCAGCACACAATCTAACCATACCAATCATCCATATTGTATGATGCCCACCCACCTCCCTGTAGGGTGTGAGGCTCTAAATTCTAAATTGCCACATTGAAAGCAGCTGTTGCTGCCAAAGAAATGCAAAGCTATGGTCCTTTCCTACACACATCCTGCACATCCCTACTTGTTTCTCCTTTTGTTTGTCCCCCTGCTTGCCCCAATTTCACCACTTTCATATCTCCTTTTTTTTCTTTTCTTTATTTGAAATTAGTGTAGGTTTAAGCAGCCGTAAGTGGGCGTAAGTGAAGCTGAGCTCACGTAAGCATCGCTTAGCTACACACAAACCCACGCAAACCTGCTTACAACTGCTTTAAAGTGCCTTAATCACTCTGTCTCCGATAGCCCCTAATCTGCCCAGCAACAAAATAATCAGCCCTTGCAAGTCTCAAACCCAGAACCCTGCACACTATAGCCAAAGTGATTTCCCACTATGCCCTGTCAGATTTAAACAAATCTGATGTTTTCTCAAACATATCATCCAGCAGAGTCATTCAACAGTAGGGGAAATGTATTTATATATGTAGAAAGATCAAAAGCCCGGATCCATTAACACTGAACATACTTTATCAAAAGCGCTTTCACCGAAAAAGCACTTACGGTCAAGTATGGTTAAAAAAAAAACAACATTAAACCTACTTCTATGCAAGGGGGACAAGCCCCCTTGCACCCCCCTACTTTAATATTCTCACTTCGAGGTCGCACTACAGTGGTGAAAAGGGAATTTTCCCTTAGTCGCACCATAGTACGACTGGCACAACTAGCATACTTATCCGAAAGTGCTGCTTCGGTGAGCAGCACTTTCGGTTAAGTATGCTCGGTGATTTCTGCTTCAGTGGAAAGTGCATTCGGGGATCTGTATGGATCATATATATATATATATATATATATATATATATATATATATATATATATATAGAGAGAGAGAGAGAGAGAGAGACAGAGATAGCTATATAGATATATAAAATAACACAACAAATAAATATATGACAAAAGGCACCGTTAATGGGGGTGAGGGGGCCCAAATTAAGTACTGCTTGTAGTTATTGATATCATCCCCTCCTCCGCAGCTGATCAGACCTGCCTTGCAACACAATAACCAACACTTGCAAGTCTCACACCCAGGACCCTACACAATATAGCCACAACAAGTTAACAGTAATCCATTCACCTGTACGATGTCAGGATGATTTCAATAACATATCATGTAGAACAGTCTGTGTACCATAGGGAATGTAACAATGTGGAAGCAGTAAACATTCCAATGATACACATACACGCACATGCACACACACACACATATACATACACACACATATGTATATATATATATATATATATATATATATATATATATATATATATATATATATATGTGTGTCTGTGTGTGTGTATATATATATATATATATATACTATATATATATATATATGTGTGTGTGTGTGTGTGTGTGTGTGTGTGTGTGTATATATATATATATATATATATATATATATATATATATATACATATATATATATATATATATATATATATATATATATATATATATATAGACATACATAGATATACATACACATATACATATATTACTACGTATAGATATATGTAAGAAGATACATATTTAGAGGGTGCACAGCATATTTAACAGTCAGAATTCCTACAGTTGCCACCTTTTAAAATGGCCAGTGTTTGATTATTTCATACAAAAGACAATTATTCCATGAAACATATGCCCACAGAGAAGTCAAAGGATATGACACCACACACAGGTTTGCACACATAGAAATGTTTATTTGTGTACTATTTAAGTTGTATATACCATTTCATATAAAAGTTAGGTGTTTGAAATACATAATAACTGAGTTATGCAACTCTCAAGCAAAACATTTGATACAGTAATCTGAAAGCATGACATATGCTGCGGTCCAGGCCAATGCCTTCACGTAGTACAACAGTAAAGAAACACTTTCCTGGAAGATAAGAATCAATCAACACTAATGAATTACAGATGTAGTGCAGCAGCCTCCATATACAATCTGTACTCAACCCCTAGGGGGAAAGAATTAAGTTGTCACAATGAAAATGTATGTTACAAAACAATGCTTAACTTAAAACATCACTATCACTCTGACAAACAGAACTGTCTGTAAGACAAATAAAAAAACACAAGATCCACAGATGGTGTATATGCTTTATTTGTACCAAGCGAGCATCTGGTACCTCGGCATATCGCCTTCAAGGATAGTTAATATGATGCATCACACATTAGTGTTATATTAATATTAATATTGGTAATATATTTTTTGATGTTTTATGAGATGTGTATAGTCCCTTTACAATGTCTTTGTTTGTTTGTGTCTTTCGGGTTTTCCCGGTTAGGGGTCACCACAACGGAACTCCGGTCTGCTAATGATTGACAGTAGAGTTTTACGTGCTAGCTTGCTGGGCCTAATGCACAACCTTCAACGAAGGAACGCCCGTTCACGCATGTCACCACACAGAAGATGCCCTGACTGAGAATCAAACGGGCAACGTCTAACTGTGAGGTGTCAATGCTACCGCAGCACCACCACCGCAGTCCCTTTACTATGTCTAATATGTTTAAAATTCTCAAAATGTTTAAAATGTTGAAGTCATTTTAAAATGTTGAAGTCACTTTAAAATGTTGCAGTCATTTCACATGTAGAAGTTAGTTTAAAATGCAGAAGTCACTTTAAAATGCAGAAGTCTTTCATATAATTGATTAATTGATGGTTCACCTGGTATAATTATATGTGTGGTGCATCATATTAACTATCCTTGAAGGCAATATGCCGAGGTACCAGATGCTCACTTGGTACAAATAAAGCGTATACACCATCTGTGGATCTTGTGTTTTTTTTTTTTATTTTAATATTTACATCTTGTGGTTTTTGTGGTTATTTTGTGGTTATTATGGCAGAAGATGTACCAGGTGATGGTCGAACCGTTGGCATGGCAGAGACTATGTTGCTTGCTGAATTTGTCTGAGAAAGGGAGGCTAAACTGGTCACACATGATCCATGACTTATTTCTGAAGATGCTGACATTAACCTGTGGTATGGAGAACTACAAAGATTGATGGTGAAAGAAATTAATTTGCATTATGATACAAAACTTTTAGAAAAGTATATCGAATTGAACATTGCTCCACGGGGGTTAAGGGTTAACCAACTTCCTGCATGGGACTTCCAAGACAAAGAGCAAGATTTACAGGAAGAATTGAAGCAAGCTGCCATACGCTGTTCTTTAGAATGGCTTCGCATTTTGGTTAAACGGAACACTCGCACTATTGGTAAGCTGAGTGATCAAATTTCAGATTTGCAGCTTAAACTTAAGAATGAATCTTCTAACAGTGTATTTTCTACTAAGATGTGTGACATAAAAAGTGAAATGGAAAAAGTGGAATTGAGTGTATTGGCACGTAAAAGGAGAAAATTAATCTGCGATGTGGAAGATTTTAAAAGCAGAATCATTTTCTCTTGGCAGCGTGCTTCACGTACTTCACGTATTCAATGAAACCAAAAGCAGGGAAGGACAGAATATACCAGCAGAAAATCAAATCTTAGAGACACGTCTACATCGGAAGTGGAGATGCTCTCAAAAAAGAGCATTTTGTTTGAAAATTTGGATGGCGACAGTACTTCAGGTTCCTCTCATTTTTCGCCAGCGGCCAGTAATCAGACCTCATCACCGAAAGACAACCAACGCAAGGGTTGGAAGAATGGCAGGAAAGGCAAAAGACTTTAAGACATTTTGAATATGTTACCCAGGAACCTGTGCATATTAATGATGAGTTAAAAATTGTAAATTTGTCAAATTTAATGTTAACTGACAGTGCGATAAGACTTTTGGGGAGGGGAACTAAATTTGTGCCTACAAAAAATCCCACTTTGGCTGAGGTAATGATGGAAGCCAAAACTTTTTTTAGGAAATTACACCTTAGGGTGTTTTTGATAAGAATAAGATGCATGTTAACACTTTTAGTCATATGTCTGACAGTTTGGAAGAGCAATTGTTTGAAGATGAAGTAGATAATGAAGTTGACAATGCAATGATGAATATGTCGATTTATGATTATGATGACAATTTTGATGAAAAAGCAAATGAAAATATTGTATATTGTATGTTTGACACTGGTTATTCCAGATTTCTGGATCCCCCATTGGATGTTAAAAGTTATTTTATGCCCCCTAAATGGTCAATTTCAGTGACTCTCTTTGAACAGGTGTTACTAAAGAATGTTGAATTTGCCCATAGTAAATTTGTCAAGTGTAAACCAAAGTTTAATCTTACACAGTTAGAGTGGTTAGAGTTGAGGAAGTTAAGAACAAGTTTGAATTAATTGGTCTTTAGGGAGGCTGATAAAGGAGGTAATTGGGCCATTATGTCAAGAATTCAGTATGATGGGATTCTTAATGTATTATTAAATAAAGAAGATTATGTTGTGTTATCTAATAATCCGGTAAATGAATACAACAGTGAGTTGTGAGATTTTGGAAAGAGGAGAAAGGCTGTGTCTTTTATCTGGGAAAGTTGTTAAAAAAATGATAATTAAGGACCTCCATGATCCTCATTTTTATGCCATACCCAAAATACATAAACATTTGGAGGATATTAGAAATCAGAATTTTAATAGTCCGGTAAGAGAACATTTTTGCTGATTTCATGGGGTTAACTATGATATGTTCTTTTTTAGTATACTTGCCAGTCCTAGCAATATTAGAGGTGGTGACTTAAAGCATAGATTATTAAGTTTGGAAAGTAGATTAATTTTAAATTATGGTACCCTATACCGAGCCTGTATATTAGAATTTAATCCTACTGTGGTGGAAGTAAAAAACATTACCCATAACAACTGGAATATCTTAAAGAGTGATGAAGGGGTACATAACAAGTTAGGAGATGTACCCTGTTTTGTATACAAGACCAGAGCTAACCTAAAAAGAATGATAGAATCAAGGACAACACATAGAGGTAACAAATCCAAGGATGCAATGGATGGTACTAGTAGATGTGGACATTGTAATCAATGTTACACTATTATGGAGGAAAAAACTATCACATTGGGAAATTCTAACAAAACTAGAATAAGATTTAAGAAGGGGAATTGTCAAACCCAGCATGTTATATATTTAGGGAAATGTACTAAGTGTCCAAGTTTCTATGTGGGAAAAACTGATAGAAGGCTTAGGAACCGAATATATGATCACTTATACTGTATAAAAAAGAAGGATAAGAATAATGCCTTATATAGGCATTTGGAATCCAGTAGTAGTTGTGATTCCTTCAGGTTCGCCATTCTAGATTCAGGTTTGACCAGCTTAAGAGGGGAAACATTAAGGCCAAACTGGGGGCAGAAAGAAGTTAGGTGGAATTTTTTTTTAAATGCAGCCAACCCCCAGGATTAAATGAATGTATCCCCACTAAACCCTTATTACAGGAATAAACTACAAATGCGATTTTCATATTGATGTACATAGTTTTCTTACCATGGGTTCGGAATGTTTACAGAATTAATTATCTATTTATTTATATGTTGCTCATTTTGTCTATTTTAACAGAATTAATTTTTTAACAGAATCAACTTTTAATATAAAATATTTTTTATGATACTCTTCCACCAGATATATGTAGTACTGATATCTTTAGCCTTATATATACTATACAATACAACGTAGTAGTATTACATGTATTATTTATTCCTTTTTTAGCAATAGGTATTTGTTTAGGTAGTATATTTATGATGCAAGTATTTAGCGTAATTCATGAGTTGGACATATTTTAGAAGCTAACTTTTTAATATGTAATTATGTGGTTTAATTCATTAATGATGTTTTGAATGTTTTGATACAGGCATTTGTTCTGATGAAATCTACAATCCGTAGATGAAAGCGTTCAACTTTGAATAAAGTGAATTTGCTGATTTACCTCTGTTGGGATGTGACACTTATTCTATCAGTGAACCATTTTTCTTATTTGTTTGGTGATTGTTGGGGTTCACTGATCCACTTCATTTGGTGTTTTTTCATACTTAGTTAGAGATACATAAGACTGCATACTTACAGACAGGTGGGACATTGTGTGCTTGAACTTCTTGGATCCACTGGTCCAAGAGTGCACCCCTACTCCACTTCAGGTCATTATGGTGATGACGTACCTGGTCATCAGTCTAGTGTATGCCAGTGGCACCGGTGAGATCACATGCAAGTTGGTTCCAGGCCTCCTCTTTGTACTGTGAGCCCTGCTACTGTCCCTGCATCAGCCTCCCATCATGGTTTTAACTAGGAGCCCAACCATGACCCTGGACTCCTGGATGCCCCAACGTTGCAGTCGGAAGTGCACACCTTCTCCAACACCAGACATTTTGGTCCTGCTGTGTGCAATCCCAAATGGTTATGGCTATATTCCCACCTGTGCAGTTTAAATTGGGCAGTTTTCCTGCTTTTTTCTTGATTGGCCTGTTTTAATATGCTGCACTGTGCTTAGCTCCACACAAGTCCACATCGCAATGCTTACACCAGCTAAGCAGAGCTGAATGCAGGTAAGCAATGCTTACACTAGCAAAGCATTGCTTAAATCTATTTTTTTTCATTAAATTTATAAATTATTTTTTAAATTTATATTTTACATATTCCCATCCCTACTGTGCTATACGTGAGCCATATGATTGACATCTATCATTCACATTCCTTAAAAGGTTATTAAATAATTTGCCAGAGGGGGAATTCACACTGAGCATGTTCTACATACTATACAATGGCAGTACCACTACGCTACAACAGCTTGATGACATTTTTTATCACAGTAGCCCTTGTCTATCATTTTCAGGATTTCAGCAGGCTAAGCATAGCGGCACACCATGCAAACAAGCTGTGCAGCACTTAAACTTCAGATTTATTTCATGAAAATAAAATATTATTACTTTTTTTTATTTTTTATCCCTTTACTCTTGCCCTACTCCTTCCATACATGTAGGGCAAGAGTGCATACATTTGGGGGTGTGCACTTTAAGGCTGCTGCTTTCTAGGTTTTTGTGATATTTATTTATTTTTTTTCAGTGTCAGCGGACACTGAAATGTTAGCTATTTACATTTCAGTGTCTGCGGACAATCATTTACTATATAATATTAGAGCCAGGCTCTAATATTATATAGTTTGACACTCGCCTGTGTCAGAAAGTGCTGTATGGCACTTTCAGAGTGACAGGGGTGTGTTTCAGGTGCTGGCACTGCTGACACATCCCCCCTGCGCTCATTTCTGGTTCATGTCCGTTTAGTTTAGATAGCATCACACCTTCATGCATATGCATGGCGCACTGCTATCCTAAATGGACATGAACCACTCATTGCAAGAATAGCCTTAGTCTTGCATGGAGCTTTGTGAATCCAGGCAGTAGTCTTTAATAATATATTTACAGTTTACACAATTTAAACATGGATATGTTCCTTTCTTACAAGTTGTCTATTTAAGTAACAGGGGAGGTGACAAAATGATAAACTGGAACTTGTTGAGTATAAATGGATTTTAAAGTTAAATGCAGATAAAAGTCCAGGTTTGAATGCTGCTGTGAGCATAAAACCTGTTTTAAAAGAGACGCAAATAAAACTGTGAATTTTATTCATTGTTTTTTTAAGAGTCTTTGAGTATGTGCCTTTAAAGGTTCCTTTACTTTTTATTAGCTTAATTGATCAATGTTTAGGATTGGTTGGCTGTGTCTGTGAGTTTGTATATTATGTGCTTCTACTTATTTGTTTTATTACACTGAAGAAGGGTTTTTAACCTGAAAGCTCTATGAAATTATAATTTTCTTCCTGACTTTACAGGTCTGTTTTTTTTGTTTTAATAGACTGCCTTGTACCATTGACCAGTTTTTGTATGGTGTACTTACTTCTTTTTGTGATTTGTGTTTTGTTCTTTTGAACAGTATCATAGAGGTGCTCTGCTTCACATGAATTGGTAGCCTTTTCCAAAGATGCAGCAATCGCTGCGAGATAAATCTGTCTCTCCAGCAGTTCCTATTTAAGTCGCAGGCCATATTTAGGTCCCTGGAATGGGTAGCCCCAGTCCCATTTCATTTATGGATATGCAGCAAGTTCATTAGGTTTTGGTCTTGAATTACTCTGTAGGCCAGGCATAAGTCTCCCCTAAGAAGTCCATACGATACAGAGTATACTGACAGGGACTTTAGTTGGTCTGTGTAAGGCACATGCTGGAGCCCCTTGATTTTTATTAGAAACCTCTGATGTCTCTCTAATTGATGCAGGTGCTTAGTATGGTACATGCCGACCTAGTGGTCCATCACTCATAAATAGACTCTACAACAAAAAAGCTCTTTAAATTATATATCAGACTCAATACCTTTCTTCTCAAGGAAAATATCAAAAGCATTACAAAAAACTGAAAAATGATCAGATCCACTAAAGGAGTCCATGAACTTAAACTGGCCTTGGAAACCATAGCTAATTTAAAAATCTGTCTTTAGCTATGTTAGAAAATTGAGAAATGATAGCTTACATTTTTTTATATTGATTCATAATGGCACCTCCTATTCTAACCCAACAGTCACTAACAATATCCTCGCTAACAAATTTAGTGCCATCTTCAACCCCAAGACTCCTTGACTCCTTACTGTAAAAATGAGCTCAAATTAAATGTTAAAAAGTGTAATAGCATTGCTTTGGTATACAATCCCTAACCTCAGCATAATGCAGTCAGGGACCTGGGGACCTAGGAACTTGAATAGAAAATTCCCTATCCTTTGACCATCATTTCACAATGGTTGTCAAGAAATTATTTTATGTAACACAGCTATTTGTCAAAGGAATATCGTCAAGGTCTAAAAAAGGAGTCACTCCATTATACTCAGCATTGATTAGGTTACTTATTAAGTACAATTCCACCTTCAAGATGTAGCTCATTAAATATACAACAATTAGAAAGCCATAGTCATTGGCCTAAAGCCCAAGAGTCTCTGAGCTAATAAGAGAGAGAGAGAGAGTCACTGGAAGTTCTATTCCTTTATTCAGTCTGTCACAGACTTTTGAGGGGAGATCTGTGTTCCACTTACCATACCATTATGGACCTGATTGTCCTGGACCTCCTGTATCTGCATTTGTCTGATGGTGCCACCAAATCTAGAACCTGAGGCCTACATTTTTATTAACAGATAAATTAACACGATAGAGGGATAGGATTGTATCCCAGTGAATCCCTAACATCTGGAATAAATTTACCTTGCACATTAAGCTGGGTCATGCACTATCTTCTTTTAAACATAGCCTAGATGACAGGATGGGTTTTCACAAATTTACTCTGGGATTGACTACAATGGCCCTCTGGGAAAAGGAGGTCCAGCCTGAGGCAGGGTAGTAGCAGGGTATAAATTATCATAAGACTCAGTTGCCTTGGAATATCTATGATATGTATGCTAAATGACAGAACAAGAAATAAGCTTTTGACAAATACAAACTATTTGCATAAAGCTTCTTCAGTGATACAGCATTTGATTTTTACTTCAAATGTCATAAGACCAGAAGGACACCCTGCTTTTTTTTATTTAGTGCAGTAATAATAAAACATAAGGATCCCAGTGGAAAAGAGATATATTACCAGAGATCCCAGCAATCATTTCCCGTCAGGGCAAGGACATCTCTGACTGGACATTGTGTTCTGTAAGCTTCCCTAGATACTTATCTCCATATCTGCATCATGGATGAGTCTACAGCCATCCCATGAGTGAATAATTCTAAAAATCCAAGCTATTTATATTTATATGTATTTATTTAGTATATATATATATATATATATATATATATATATATATATATATATATATATATATATATATATATATATATTTATATATGTAAATATATATATATATATATATATATATATATATATATATATATATATATATATATATGTTTAGGTTCCTTATTAAGCAAACGCTGTTTAAGTGACAACTAAATGTTGAAATGGCAAAGTCCTCAAGACACGGAACGATTCTTTTCCCAGGGAAAAAAAATCACTGGGCCATTTTCGGGATGTTGCCATTTCCTCCACTGTAGTATGATCTAAGAATTGATATATTTAAGTTGGGTGTGTATGTGGGGGGTGAAGTCCCCCACTTTATGTTGTGTTTTTTGGCGGGGGGTTATGGACCAGCGATTTTTGTTCCCTGGGAAAAAAATCACTGTTCCGTTTGTTCGGAATTTTGTGCTTTCATTTTTTTTTTGGTTGATTATACAGCGTTCGCTATTTTAAGTGTTCACTATTATAATATAGACCCTTTATTTATATATTCAGGTATCTGATAAACAACACCAGCATAGAGTAGTGACTAACAAGTTAAGTTTTTCAAGGCACAATTTACAGTTGAAGCAATTCGGTATGTTATGTTGACCGTTGTCAGGAGAGAAGCACCTGAGGCACTGGTGTAGATTAGTTAAATAAACAACACTTGATGAATTTAACTAGTCTGGCATTAGTGATGCAACCGCTGTTTGTAGAACTGTGGAAAATACCACTGTCATATTTATCCATTTTATGAAGGCATCCCAAAAACAAATATGAACTTACAGAATAATTAATCTGAGCGTACACAATAGAAGCAATTAATGAACATGCTTAGAAAAAAATATGTGGCATTTTGACAGGATAATTTAAAACTTTATTTTTTCATTGAAACTACAGTTTGGCAAATTGCGGCATAGTGTAAAAGCAGTCAACGACAGGATTAAGGGATAAATACATTGTGAAAAGCTATGCTGCAATGAGGCCTAACGAGATGAAACATTTTAAAATTAAAATAATGGAGTGTGTGTGTGTGTGTGTATGTGTGTGTGTGTGTGTGTGTGTGTGTGTGTGTGTGTGTGTGTGTGTGTGTGTGTGTGTGTGTGTATGTGTGTGTGTGTATGTGTGTGCATGTGTCTGCATTTGAGCATTTCAAACTAGTTATTTATAGGGCAATAGTCAGAGCAATTACTTGGAAAATGTAGGAGAAAAGAAAACAATGGCTGGATAAGAAAAAGATAGCCTGAGGAGGGGAGAAGGGGCCAGATTATTGTAATAAGTGGTACTGGCACAGGCGGCCTCAGAACTTGACAGACATTTAGAAATAAATGCAATAGATTCAAAGGACTGCCTAAAGAAAAGTGAAAAAAAATAAAATTGAGTGGGAGGTGATCAGTGATTTTTTTTTTACTTTGACTTTTGGACTTAGCTGCTTGTTGACCTTAAGTAAGAGAAGACAGAGTCAGATAATACAAAAAAAAAAAAAAAAAAAAAAACAGAAAGGGCAGGTTTGATGTCTAGGGATAATGTATGACACCTTTAATTTCCTTTTTGTTCATGCTCTCAGCAGAGTATCATAGAAAAAATCCATTAGAGGGCAGAGCAGGGTTATTTCACTGAAAATACAGTTTAGCAGAACTCCACTAACTTTGTTATATGATTCCACTGAAATTAAAGAGAAGAGGGATCTACACCACAGCAACAAAAAGTAATATAACAATAAAATGAATGAAGGTTAACAGGGCATTAAAGTTTTAGAGAACTGCAATTTCAGTGCTTTGTTTGACAACCTTTGAGTGTTGAATGGGCAGTAGAAAAAATGCAGTCAAAGAATAATGCCACCCTCCATACACTGCCAGGTATGTTACATGCCTGGTGCATCTCAGAATCCAAGGACACACTATGTCTAATTGGAATGAATGCTAAAGGTCAGGAAGAAAAGGAAAATACAATAAAAGAACAGAATAAAGATGGTAGAAGATAAAAAAAAGTAGAAGAATAAATACAGATTTGTTCAGATTGCTGTCACACTGATGCTACTTGAATCATCCAGTGGTCCCAACAATGTTCAATCTGAAAATATTCAGCTTCAAAAGACATTAAAAATCAAAAGAAAATTCAAGAAAAAATCAAGGATGCCAATACACACCTGTATACCTGCATACACATATGCATACAAATAAACACATCTACACATGTGCAAGCACACACACACACACACACACACACACACACACACATGCATGTGCCTGCGTGCACATATACACACACATATATGCACACAGAAAAAAAGATTGTATGGACATACATGGGTCCATAGTACGACACCATTTATTAATTAGGATTTTATGAAATTGTTTTCAAGACAAGAAAATAGTAGCATGGAAGTTCATGATTTAATTTGTGCAACAGTGATGTGGAAACTTATAACAGGTGGCATTATAAATTCTCTTTGGGTCAGTATTTTTGACAAGTTGCATTTCTTGTTTACAGAAATTTATTTTCTATAAATAATTGTCACATTTTTGTGTTTTTTTTACCAACACTAAAAATATGCAGTGTCAGTCATGGATTTATTGATATGGAAGGGAGCTGTTAAGTTATGTTGTGAAGAATGGTTAAGCTGCAGCTAATTGGCATTATGAGTCGTAATGTGTGAGATATCAGCAGCTCCATCCAATTAGGCCACTACAAAAAAATCCTCTGCATCTGCCTGGCTCTGTGGACTAGAGGGATAAAGACCTATGACTCGGATGTCCCCACATTGATTAGTAGTTTGGAAAACTGGAAGTGGTGAGTGCAGGAGAGACAGATTTGTGGCTTATACTGATGCACTTGCCTGAGAGGGAGGGTCATGTTGGCTTCTCCCCCTGTAGTGACCTGGTACTCTGTAAAATGGGGTAGTCCAGCTTCCTTGAGAACAAGCCACAGGAGGGAGGGATGTGAGTGGGAACTGTCCAAGCAAGTAATGGTAACCCTTGCAGGGGCATGTTAAAAAGTGGACATGCTCTGTATTATGGTATATGTATTCCTATCTGTCCCCCCAGCAGTGATGCTGAAGCAAACATCACCATCATGGGGTGAGGTTAGGGACGTAAAGCAAATAATGCCCTAATGGCTCAATAATTAATCTCAACACAAAGAGAATGAACTGGCCAGGACAGGCTCTTACCACTGGAGGAATAAATAGGCCAACAGATCGGAGGTGGGGGCTGATAATCAATAGACACTAGGTCAACAAAAAAAAAAAAACCCTTGTATACGATGCCATCCGTGAATGTGGCCCAATGCAGGACACTAAGGCATAATTGTAGCAAAAACTGCAGATAGCCATCTGGAAGGTTTGCAGTGGGAGATGCAAATAAATACATACATATATACATACATGCATAAATAAATAAACACAATACCGGTGTTTAAAAATTCTGTGAACAATAAGTAACCACTGTCTTTATGCCATACAGATATTCTATTATATTTCAGACAAGGAAAACACATAATATAAAGCCTGTAACAGAATTTAAAATGAAGACTCCTGGGATTCAATAAACTCTGTGTAGAGTCCACACAAAGCCTACACGGAGTTTACATGTTTGCATGGCAGTGCATGTTGACTGGTAGCATGCAAGGCATAATAATTATGTGCGGTCTGTCTAAGCTAGGTTTCATCACTGGCAGCAGTGTTACTGGCCAAGAAACCATGTAAGCAAATACGGATATCAATTCTGTGTAAAGCAGAGCAGCTACAGTCTGCAAATTTGTGTGGAATGCCACCAATGATCACCAGGACTTCAAAAATAGCTGTCAATGTGTTAGTTCAACACATCTGCACAGAGGCCAACATAATGATGGGACAAATAACCAGAAATAGGGACATATTTGACACAGATGTCACATAGAAATGCTTTAGAGTGAAACTTTCTCAACCTCTTAGAGCATGGAATCTGGACAAAGCCATAAATACTGGGGGGGGGGACAAAGGCCCAAAACTAGGGACAGATTTTTAATATTGCTCTTCCAAACTTAGAAATTTGAAAGAATAAAAGTTGTGTAGAACCATGAACTATCTGAAAAGCATGAAGTTTCAAACTCAAACGTCTGTCATCAGTTTCTGACATTAATTTGCAATGACATACCAATGATTTTCCAGAAAACCAATATGTTATGAGGAAAATATCAGAAATATGAGATCAAAAGTGAACATTCTTCATAAATCAGGAGAGATGAGAGGTATGACCTTAAATGTATGCAATGTTAACTCACATCAGTCCTGAGATCATCACAGTGATATGGCAGAAAGCCACAAATCTGATAAGGAAAACATCTGGACATCTTGGGAATATCTGGACAGTTGAGAGGTATGAATGTGAAATATATGACCAAAACACAGTGCAGGACTGTGTACCTATAGTGCAGAGTATTGTGATATCCCATTCCTGGCATTGTGTATTGAAGCTGTGTAAATTATCTGTAATGAAACATGGACTGCCATGTGAAATGAACATTCAGGGGAAGTGTGTGCATTGAACAGAGACACACACATGAATTGTAGGAATGAACACAGGAAAGAGGACAGGTGGAACTACCTAATGTACAGCAGAGGAGGACATGTCAATGGAAGATGGTTGTAGCAACACTATCACGTATCTATATGGTACAGTAGAGACTGTACAGTGAAAATGCGCTTTAAGTGATTGTCATATAAGGTGACATAACAATGGGGAGGTTGTCTGTGTCAGATAAACATCCTTACATGAATAATGCAGAGGACATTTATCAGGGATTTGACATACAATTGGGGTAGGGTGAATATTGTGAAGCTGTGCAAATTGATGTGCCCGAATATGAGTGCACTCTCAGCAGAGTTCTCCAGCAAAGTGGCCACTGGCAAAGGCTCATGGAAAACATTACAAGAACCAGCAAAAATCACAGACAATATCAAAATAATACCACCAGTAATCCCATCTCTCTGACAAAATATGTAATTTACAGTGATAACAGATGAGTCTGCACACACACACACTTGAACAACTATTATAATACATCCACACTCTATGAGGTTACCCTCATAGACATTGCTATAGCTGTATGTGACAGTATGTGCAATACAGGCTAGTTGCCTTGTGTGCATGGCATATATATGGCACAATACACACTTTTATAAATGATACACATAGCATTAATATTGTCAAACACCTATGTATGTAGTGTGTGCATAAGCAGTACAGGTACCACACATGCATCTTGTCTAACAACCTGAGTGGTGTTCTGCACCATCAGACAGTCATGTATATTCCACTGAAAGAATACTTAGGTATGGCCAATAAGCTGTGTGACAGCTCACTGCGACAAAGGTGGTACACTTCAGTTACACTTCACTGAAACATGTGTAGGGAGGTACTTGAAAAATGGTGTATTGTACACAGTTATTGGTGTGATGAAGGCTGGGGACCATGAAGGTATTATGGCCTCTGTTGTGGATATCCTTCACGAACCCAGTACTTGTGTTACATTCAAGGGAGTAGTCAGCACTGTGACCACATGCTGGTGGATGTACCACTTGCCATCTACCCCAGCACATGGGTCACATACCTATTGGTCTGATTATAGGGCATGATGTCCACATTATACTTGGGTGGTGTGTTTGTTACTTGATTTAAAAAATGCCCCATGTATCTTATCAATGTAAGTGTTGTCATGCCTGTGCAGCAGTGTTTCTTATGTGTTGCTACTGTCTTTATTATAGTAATGTCACAGTTGGAGTCCCTGATTGCCCACATTCTGCAGTCCTTCAGGCATCTATGTGGACATAGCATGTGTATGTCATCTGCGATGCCCATCACTTAATTAATGGACAGGAAAGGGCCTAGCAGAAAACCCTGATGTATGGACCTGATCACTGGGCCTGAGATATAGGTCACAACACACATTTCAACATAGTCAGATGCCATGTATGTGATACACTAGTCTACCAGTTTTGTTTATGGCCACATATGACAGTGTTGTGTGAATAACTCAGTATAGATTTGTGTTGAATGCCTCCACCTGGTCAAGTTCCATAAGATTATACTGTTCTCATTATACATGCCCTCAGTGACCTCTTTGAGGACATATATCAGATGAAACAGACATGATTTAGCATTAACAACTCACACAGGTCTGTTGCACACACTCAGAATATGGCTAATATGCATGAAGCATGTTGCTCCACCAGAGTCAGGATGTGTCTATATATGCATGCATCAGGTGCTGCCCCCTCTATGCAGATGTATGCATGTTAATGTGCACCCTTGTATGGGAATATAACCCATGTTGAGGGTGTGTTGAAGTGTATATTCAGCCATATCAGGAAGGTGTATGTGCTTAGTCACCCTTTCTTAATTTCTCCAAATCTTTTGTGTTTCTAATATAATGACAAGAATAGGCCCCATTCCTAAGTCAAAGTATGATTAAAGTTCATGAAATCAGTATTGTTTCACTCTTTGATGTCAGCCAAAAGTGCTCTTCACAACACCCACAATGTGCCAGTAATGACTTCTTCTGCAGTTTGTATGGTGTTACATGTACTGGTAGCATATCTAAATATGATTGTAGACTCTTTTTTATAAGAGCCCTTGCTCCTGCTGCTATTGGAACTATCTGGGTATCTTTCTTCCACATTGCTCTCGTTTCTGCTTGCAGATCCTGATATTTTAGGACGTTGTGTCACTCTGTACGCAGGAGACTGTAGTCACTGGGTGTGGTGATTTCAATGATCAATGCTACTTTTGTCTTCTTTTCTTGGACCACTATTTCCAGTTTTCTAGCATCTATCTTTTGAACTGTTAGTAATGGATGATCCCATGTGATGTAGACTTCATCATTTTCTATAATGCTTTTTGGCTCACGTTTCCAGTGTTTTTCATCCACTTCAATACCATACTATTTTCCACAATCACCAGTGCAGCAGTCTCACCACATTATTATGCCTTTCAATATCCAGTCCTTCATCTCTTGGTTTGAATTTGCCTCTCCTTACATTTTGGCATTTGTTCCTGATCAGCATGAGGTTCTTCCAGAAGATTTCTATACTTGCAACTATATTATGTATTTTCCGCATTTCTTGCCTTCTCTTCTGGTCATAGGTTCATAGGTTCATAGGTAGGTACTAGGCTATCTGCCCAAAGGCATTTATAAGCCTAGCTGGAATGTGTTGGCTTTCGCCGCCCCCTTAAATTAGTTCCCTGTGCCTCTGTCCAGCAGATCCATTGAAGTGATCCCTGGGGTAAACTTTCTGTTTCCCATCCACTCGTCAAGGTTTCTCTTGAAGAGGGTTAGCGAGGAGCTCTGCCTAATGTAGATTGGAATCTTGTTCTAGAGCATGGGAAGTCTCTAGAACAGGAATCTACCCCTCCAGAATGTCCTATTTATTGTTGTTGTGAGGTTTAGATCCCTGTAGTGTGTGGCTCGAGGGGATATGGTTTTCTTTAGGTGGAGCATATCCATCAATTCTGGGTTGGAAATGGCCTTGTAAGTCAGACAGAGATCACTTCTGAGTAGGCAGTATGCAACTGAGTACAGCTGGAGTTTCTTCAGTCGAGCTGTATAGGGCATCTGCTTGAGGCCAGTGATCCCTTTGGAGAGGTACTTCTGTTGTTTTTCCAGTTGTTGCAGGTGTCTTGTAAGGTGCATCCCAAATGGGGCATTGTACTCTAAAATGGGTCTGATGAGTGATGCGTAGAGGGGCCCAATGACCTCTTTCAATCTGGATGCCAACCCTTTTGTGATTAGGTGGGCCACATAGAAGGATTTTCTAACCACTTTGGCAATGGGACTATCAAAGGAGAGGTTACTATCTACTTGGGTCCCCAGATCCCTTATTACATCTTCCATATTTAGGGAGCTACCACCTGTGTGGTAGTTTGTGGGTACTTTGTTTTTTCCAAAAGGGATGACTAGGCACTTTTTGGCATTTAGCTTGAGGCTATGGTTTTGAAACCAGGTATCTGTTTCAGTGAGACCCTTTTGCAGGATATCTGTGTCAGCCGGAGAGTCAATTATAGCCCCTAGTTTGCAGTTGTCTGTGAACTTGGACAGCTATAGTCCTCCTGTGCTTGCCTGTACCTCTGTGAACTATATACCGAACAGGTGGGGTCCTAGGACTGAGCCCTGAGGAACACCACTTGCAACCAGTTTAGAGTCAGACCTGGCTCCCACAACTCTTACCATGTGGGTTCTGCCCGTGAGCCAGTTGGCAACCCATCTCATGATGTAGGGGTTTATGTTCAGGCTGGTGAGCTTGTCTATAATAACTGAGTGGGGAATGGTGTCTTAGGCCTTTTCAAGGTCTAGGTAGGCTGTGTGGATGACTTTTACCTCATCTATAGCGTTGTTAACTGTCTCAAAGAAGTCCACCAGGTTTAGGAGGCATGATCTACCCTTAACAAAGCCGAACTGGGTAGGGTCCAGTGTTTGGAAGTTGCCAATGTCTCTGTTAATGAGATCCATGATGATGCACTCCATAGCTTTGCAGACCAAGCTAGTCAGGCTTATAGGGCGATAGTTCCTGGGGTTTGTTGTGGCTAAACCTTTGTGGAGTGGAATAACTGTTGCTGTGTACCACTCTGTGGGCATGTGGCCTGTGGAGAGGCTGAGTTTAAACAGTGTGTTTAGGAGAGGGGTTAGTTCATCTTTGAGCTCGTGTAGGACGCAGCCTGGGACACTGTCTGTTCCCATCAATGCTGTGTTTTTGGCTTTGAAGAGGGCTGTTTTAACCTGAATGTCCGTGATTTCAGGGGCACTACATTCGTCTTGTATAGTTATGGGCCCTTTTGGGGGTAAGGGGGGGGGTGAAGTTTGCACTGAACCTGTTTGCCAGGATGTTGGCTATATCAGTCGGTTCAGTGTATTTTGTGCCATTCTGCACTAACTCCGAGCAGATATGAGAATTGCCACTTAGATTCTTGACATAACTAAAGAATGCCTTGTGGTTATCTTTGGAGTCCTTGGCAATTTTTCTTTCAAAGCTAGCCTTGGATGATTTTGTGAGGGAATGTAGTTTCTTGCTGATACTGATCAGGGATGTCTTCTCTTCTTGGGATTTTACTCTTTTCTGTACTAGTTTCCTCCTTCTATTGTATAGCTTGTTTATGGCAGGGGTCCACCAGACTGGTTTCCTTTTCCTTGGAGGAGTGACTCTTAGTTTTGTTTGGGATAGCACGATCCATGCATTCTTGTAGGTGCCCGTAGAGTGCATTAGTAAAGGATTTTGCAGCTTGGACAGCATTATCCTTTAGCATGGGGGCTTTGAAACTTCCCACCTCAGTCTTAAGTAACGTGAAGTTTGCTTTTGAAAAGTTTTTCACGGTGATTTCTTTGACCGGGGGTGGTGGCGGAATGTGGATATCCAGAGTGATTAGTTTATGGTCAGATTTAACCAGCAAGGGGTTGACCTCTGGTGTGGAATACCGGTCGCCCATGTTGGTGATAACCAGGTCCAATATGTTGTCACCTCTGGTGGAGGTGTTGGACAGTTGATCCAGGGCATTTGAGTTTATAAATTCTAGGAAATGTTGGGCAAGGGAGTTTGTACTGGTGTAGTTCTCCCAGTTAATGTTTGCGTAATTGAAATCCCCCAATATCAGAGTGTTTGGTAGGACCTTTATATTTACCAGTGTTTCCAGGAATGCGGAGTGGGGTCCTGGGAGATGGTGGGTGATCTGTAGCAAGCTATAATTTGAATAGCAGTTTTACCCGTTGTTAGTTGCACGTGGATGATCTCTGAAGCATTGTGCTGTGCCACTAACCTGGAGTTGTAGATATCCTTGATGAATATGGATACTCCCCCACCTTTTGTATTTCGGTCCGGGTTTTGTGGCCGAAATGTGTGGTATGAGTTGTAGCCTGGTAGTGCTGGGGTGCTCTCTGGAGCCTTAAACCAGGTTTCTGTTACTGCATTTATATCGATTTTCTCCATACTGAGAAGTGCCTCTAGTGCATGCATTTTGAGGTTTAGACTTCTGGCATTCAGTAGCATTACCCTCAGTGTTTTTCTGCTTGTGCTATTTACGGTGGTGGGTTTGTCTTTTGAGCCTTGCCTAAAAAAGGCACTATGGGGGTAGCAAGAGCCTTGGCTAGTATTCGAAAGCCTAAGGGTGACAGGTGCAAGCCATCTCTAGCGAAGCAGCGTGGCTTGTTGAGCATGTTATCCCAGGCTGACAGACACTGGATCCCCTTTGAATGACACCAGAAGCTTAGACAATTGTTGAAATTGATCATTTTTTCTCTATACCATGGTATCATTCCTGGTGAGGGTAGGATGCTACTCAGGGTCAGGGTCATACTGGCCTGGGCTAGGTGATCAGAGAGCTCCTCCATGTCTCTTTTCATGTAGTCCAGGGAGGTACAGCTCAGGTCATTCACATCAACATGGACAATGACAGAGTCATATTTGTACTTGTTCTGGAGTGACCTGAGTGCTTGTGTTATGTGGCAGATCCTGGCACCCAACAGGCACCTAACAGTAACCTTCTCCCTGTTCAGCCTAGTGAGTGGGATGTCAGTGTGCCTGACTATAGAGTCACCTATTACTAGTGTGTTGGGTATGTTATTTTGCCTTAAGGGCTGTGATTGCATGGCACATTGGTTTTGTGAAGTCTGTGTTTCATGGTTTGTGTTAGGGGGTGGAGGTTGCTTGGATGTCTGCTTTGAAGGTCTCTGTTGCTTTTACAGATTTTTATTTAGAGCCTCCAAGTATGTTTTCATGTATTTATGTCCTTCATCTTATATTCTTTCTTTTATTTTTTGGCACATTCAGTTGCTGTCTGTTTTTATCTACTTCTGGTTTGATTTCCATTCCTGTTTTATGCCAATATACTTCTGCTAGGTTAAGCAGAGAAGTCAGCTTAGATTTATTTTCCTCATGTTTCAAAATTTTCACTATGTTTGGGTCTTGTGAGGTCAGCAGATATGTGTGGAGTCCCACAATGCAGATCTATACATGTAATCAATTTCAAGGAGGCCCATCCATAAAGCATCTTCATGGCAATACCCAGATTTCCTCTGAGCTACTGCACAATTGTATCTCTTATACCAAGCCAACAGATATTGCAAATATACTGGCAAACAGATTCAGTGCTAACTTTACCCCTCCTCCCAAGGACCAATCACAATACCAGTAGATTGCCAGGCACCTGGTATTACTGCTGCACAGGTTAAAACAGCACTGTCCAAGGCAAATAATACAGCTTCTATGGGACCTGACAGTATCTCTGGCTGTGTTCTACATGAACTACAGAGTGAACTGGGACCTCACCTGTGTGCCCTGTTCAATCACAGCCTCACCTCAGGCTTTGTCCCTACTGAATGGCGCACTGCTACAGTCATCCCTCTCCACAAAGGAGGAGTGACTACAGACCCCGGGAACTATCGCCCCATTAGCCTGATGAGTCTGATATGCAAAGATATGGAATGCATCATCATGGACCTAATAAACAAGGATATAGGGAATCTCCACACTCTGGGTCCTACACAGTTTGGTTTTGTGAAAGGTAGATCATGCCTGCTGAACTTGGTTGACTTTTTTTGAGTCAGTCACTAGAGCTGTGGATGAGGGTAAGGTGGTTCATACAGCCTACCTTGATCTGGCCAAGGCCTTTGATACCATTCCCCACTCAGGAAACATAGAAAAACTTACTAAGCTAGGCATCAACCCCTATATCACTATGTGGTTTGCAAACTGGCTCACAGATAGAACCCACAGTGTGAAAGTAGCTGACTCCAAATGAGACTTCTGACCAGTCACAAGTGGAGTCTCACAGGGTTCGGTCTTGGGTCCTCTCCTGTTTCTCTGAAGTCCAAGCCAATATGAAGGGAATCTGGATGACAAAGTTCACAGATGATTGCAAGTTGGGAGCTATAATTAATTCCCCAAGTGATGCTGACATCCTACAGAAAGGCCTCAATAAGACCAACGACTGGTGTCAGAACCATGGCCTTAAGCTCAATGCCAAAAAATGTGTCGTCATCCCCTTTGGGAAAAAAAACAGTTCCCTTGAATTACCACATTTATGGTAGTCCACTGAACACAGAAGGCATTATAAGAGATCTGGGAACACAGGTTGACAGCGACCTCTCTTTTGACCACTACATTGCCACTGTGGTCAGAAAGTCCTTCTATATGGCACATCTCATTACTAAGGGTTTTGCATCCAGGAAGAAAGATGTCATTGTCTCCTTCTACTGTTCCCTCATTAGGCCAATCATTGACTACAATGCCCCATTTGGCATCTATCTTACTAGACACCTGCAACAACTGGAGAGGCCGCAAAAGTACCTCACAAAGAGGATCCTAGACCTTAAACACCTTGTCCTAAATAGACAGACTCAAAAAAACTCCAACTATTCTCTGTCTCATATTGCCTACTTAGAGGCAATATCTGCTTGACTTACAAAGCCATGTCTGACCCAGCTCTGTTAGAAATGCTACATTTAAGGAAATCCCAATCCCTCTGCACTACATGCTATAGAGACCTCTACCTCATTATCACAATCAACAGAGCATGCTGGAGGGACAGATTCATAACCCAGGTTTTGCCCATGCTATGGAATAAACTTCCCATACATGTCAAGCAGAGCAACTCACTGGCCCTCTTCAAGAGAAATCTTGATGCGTGGATGGGAAATAGAAAATTCACCATGGGGATCACTCCAGTGGCTCTACTTGACAGGAGCACTAGGAACTAAGGTTGGGTGGCACGATGCCAGGGTAATCCTATGGGCTAGCTCCAGGGCCATTAGCTCTCTGTAATGTCAAGAGCTCATATACAAATGCACACCCTGTTGATTGCATTGACAACAGAACCCATACTTCTCTAAGTACACAGACTACACAACCCAGTACTTTATGCAAGCACCACAGCTCAAGTTCAACTTGCACTGTCTCAGACAACACTTTATAGCTGATGACATCACCAGTGTCTGTTGACGAGAATATAACAGTATCCCACGTGGTGGTGTCAATCATTCTCTATAATGTCAAGCAACAGCTCACACACAGACACAGACACACACTCACGCACACACACACACACACACACACACACACACACACACACACACACACACACACACACACACACAGTTGACTGCAGTGAAAATTGAACCCCTACCTAAGTACATAGACTATAGAACCCAGTACATTATGCAAGTGCCACAGCTCTAGTTCAACTTGGACTGTCTCAGACAACACTTTATAGTTGATTACATCAGTAGTGTCTGTTGAGGAGAATATAACAATGTCCCACATGCTGGTGTAAAATTCTCTCTGTAATGTCAAGAAACAGCTCACACACAGACACACACACACACACACACACACACACACACACACACACACACACACACACACACACACACACACACACACACACACACACACACACACAGTTGACTGCAGTGAGACTAGAATCTCTACCAGTCTAACTATAAAGACTAAAGAACCCAATACTTTACATAAGTGCCATGGCGCAAGTCTGACTTTTACAAGACTGCAAGTGAACTTATAGTAGATTACATCAACAGACCATGTGGCAACAAGAGTTTGGGTGGGCTGCATGAAATGGGTGTGTTGGCATCTGCAAAAATCAAAATACTGTCAGTCCTTGGTATTGGAGCAGTAACTGTAGAATACAATACTTCTGATCTTAATCTAGGGACACACATGCCCAGTTGACTGCACTGAGAACAGAACTCATACTAAGTATGCAGACTACAGAACACAGTACTTTATGCGAGCACCATTACACAAGTCTGACTTTTACAAGGCTGCAGGCCAACTTATAGTGGATGACATCAGCAGTGCATGTTGGAGAGAAGATGTTGGAGGCCTGCATGAAATGGATGTGGAGGCATGTACAAGCATCAAAATATTGTCAATCCATGGGACTGGAGTGGCAATGGTCAGATACACACTTCTGCTCTTTTGGCTAGACACAGACACAGCCACACATGCACATACACACAGTTGCCTGCAGTAAGAGCAGCGACCTTATCTATCTAAGTACACAGACTACAGTACTCAGTACTTTATGCAAGTGCCACAGCACAAGTCTGACTTTTCTAAGAATGCAGGTGAACTTACAGTAGATAACATCAGCAGGCCACGTGTAAGACAATATGTTGGAAGGCCTGCATAGGCTCATAGTTTCATATGTTCATGGGAGGCTACTAGCATAATGGTCCTATAGTGTTTAGAAGCTTAGCTGTGTAAAACCACAAGTACCCTTATTGAATATAGTTGGATGGCCATTATCAGAGCTATTTTGTGAGCATCAACAACTAGCCCTGTCCATGATGGACATAGTTGCCACCTCAGAGGTGAATTTACAATCACCCAACCAGTAGTCAAGGTTTCACTTGAACATGGTCATTGAGGGGCACTGCTTCACACACAGTGGGAGCCTATTACAGATAATTGTTAGTCATTGAGGATATATCTGTCTCCCCAGCATGTTCTATTTATGTCATAGGCTAGGATGAAAACCCTGGGCCAAGTTATTCTTGTCCCATTTGATTTGCAGATGTCCAGTAATTCCAGTAGGACAGGCTCTGAGACTGCTCTGTAGGGCAGGCATAGATCACCTCTCAGCAGCCTACATGATACTGAGTACAACGACAGGTGTTTCAATGTATGTGATTTTTGGTGGTCCTGGAGTCTCCCAGGCACAACCCTATGTTTTCTGTAATTTCTGCAAGTGCCTGGTGAGGTGCAGACAGAAGGGAGCATTGTATTCAATTAGGAGTCTGATAAGAATAGAGTACAAAATAGATATGACCACCCAGGCCTTGGATGTGATGTCCATATATATGACGTGTGCAATGCAGAATGCGTGTGTCACCACTATGTACACATAGCGAGGAAAGTGTACATTATTATTAACATGTGTTCGCAAATCTCACAACACTGTGTTTGAGTTTAGAGGGGTGCTATGTCAATCATAATTAGCAGGGGTACTTTACTGGAAAAAGTGACAATTGAGGCATTGTATGTATTAAGGTTCAGTCTGTGAGTTTGTCACTAATCATTTGTATGTGGCAGCCCCTTCCGTAATATGTTACCATCACTGGAGCACTCTATATTAGTGCATCCAGTTAATAGTCATGTGCAAACTTGGTAAACCACAGGCAATGTATCACTGCCTGTGTTTTATCAAATAGTGTGAAAACAGTTGAGGGTCCAGCACACATCTTCATGGTATTCTAATGGTAAGTGGCTAGTGATGGAGGTGCAGTCCCCAACTTTGAGAGTGTGTGTTATGTCAGTCAGCCAGTTGCCTATTCCTCTAGTACTGTATGGCTTAATTCCCACATGGGAGATCTGCACTATGAGACATGAATGGAGGATAGTGCCAAAGGCCTAGGATAACTTAACATAGGCAGTATGTATCCAAGAAGTCCATAAGGTTCAATAAGCAAGATCTCCCCTTTACAAAACCAAAATAAGTCAAGTGTGTTGAACGTCACCTATGTCCATGTAGATATGGTCCATTCTGATTCCTTCCCTAGCCTTGCAGATAAGGCTTTTTAGGTATATGGGTCAATAGTTGTAGTTCTGCATGTTACCAGATTGATGTGCCTTGCATAGCATACAATATTTGATATTACAGTTTGTAGTGTGGTTGATATATGTGTGGAAAAAGAAGTGAGACACCAGGGTTGCAGTGCTTGGATGGTACCAACACATGGATGTATTGTAAATATGTGACATATTGTTAGATAGGGCCCTCAATTTATAATGTTTCCACGTGTAATTTTATGTTAGACACAGAAAAGGGACAGTAAACAGCAGTAACAGAGCATAATATGTACATTTCCCTAGTGCGGTGAGCAGCGGGTTTGTGCGACTGTTAGCAAAGTGCATACACATGCAAGATACATGCATTGCCAAAGTGTGACAATTAATATTGAGTCTATGAAATGCACCTGCTGCTTAACTGACTCTGTGGCAGCATGTGTTAATGTGTTGAGACACTCCTTTTTGGGGTCAGATGGTACTGAATTTAAATGCAGGTGTATCTAATACTTTGAAATACTTTGCATTACAGAGTGATAATGCTATGACATGAATTGTTTATACAATATGTGTTGCTGTGTGTTGGCATAGCACCACAGTGTTAAGCAGCATTGCATGGGGGTAACTGCACCTGCTTGCCCCTGCTCACTATTGCTGCATGTTGGTGCACACTGCACACCTCTGCACAGACATGGAGCCCAAAAAGGGAAGTGATCCATTGCTTTTCCAGCAACTTATGTGTGCTGTCTTTGATTCTATTTTTTGACCAGATTAAAGGTGTGAAAATGGGATAGATAGGAAAGTGGTGAAATGGGGAGCAAGCAGGAGGAAGAACAAAGGAAAGCAGTACTGGAATGTGCAAGAGAGAAGTAGGAAAGAACCATGGCTATACATTTCATTAACAGTGTAAACTGAATATGTGTGCAAAATATTAACTGTATTTGGACTGTCATCTCTAGAGAGATGGGTGACCACAACACAATCATGTTGTATAGCCAATTGGACTGAATTAGGTGCATCAAGAAGACACATACGTGAAATGGAGAACTATGCATAGGATGATTTTTTTTTTATTTTGTTTGTGAGACAGGTGCCATTTTTTATTTCTTTTTTTCAGAGAGATAGGAATGTTGGAGTAGGGAAGCAGGAATGTCTGGGTCAGGTACATTGAGTAGGTGAGGAAGCAGTTGTAGACAGACAGGAAAAACAAGACAAGAGACAGGGACAGTAATGGACACCGAAGGTTTGGGAGAGACTATGATCGGTATGAGGGTGGGGACATCCCAAACCCACAGTTGTCAAGCTGGGTGACAGTGAGAATTGAGTCTTCACCCACTAGACTGTAATCATAGTCACCTCACTCCTCCACTGCCTGGAGTGCTTGACATCTCCTTTTCCTCCTCCTAGTACTTCTCAAAATGAGGGAGAGACGCCTATCCAGCCAACATAGGTATGAACAGATGGAGTGGCACACAACCCTACTTACCATCCTTGACAACTTGGTGAGAGAGATAAAATCACTTCCTCTGCCACTTCTCCCAGAGGGTACCATAGGACCAGACTCCTGGGCAAAACTACCTGAGGATGCAGGTAGTGCAGTGGCAGCAGATGCAGGGCTGCCAGGTTAGCTCATGGATGTGCTGGGCATTGGTACTGGAGCCAGTGGAGGGGGGCCAGGTGGATCCTATGTGACAGGTCTACCCGCTGTGCTGTGGACCATTTAGTGATGTGAAGTACATGGATGACATGGACACATTTTGATGACACATAAAATTAGAAAAAGAAATAAAAGTTAAAATAAAATAAAATAAAAACCGAAAAGAAAAATAATTTTTTACAATAAAATAAAATAAAAATAAAATAAAAATATTCATAAAAAATGAAATAAAACAATGACACAAAAATATTTAGTTATAAATAATATGAAATAAAATAAAAAAGAGATAAGGCAGGGGTGAGAGAAAAAAGAGATAAGATTAGTACCTTCATATGTGACATACAATGTATTAATACAATTATTTGACTCTATTATCTGAACTTTTACATTTAAGACTACCACCTCCTAAAAGATGCCCGCTATACTACAGACTGGAGCAAATAATCCTTGACATGTGCATATATTGCACATATGCATGTTCCAATTATACAGATTACAGTTTACACCAAGGCATTTGTGCTACTGGGATAGAGGTTTTAATTTAATTTAAATATTATTGAAGAATTAACAGTATTGTATAGTTGGGAAGTGTGGTTTTGGACCCCACAATCTCTGACTAATGTCTAACATTGTACTGCTAGTTTGTGCTACAGACTAATGCACACATACTTGCTTTTACACTTGAGATATGCATGCTCAATTTTATATAGCTCTATAAAACACCAAACAAGCTATCTTTAACTTTTAAAGCTACAATAACAATACTCTTCTGCTGTATACATACCACATGCTTCCATCATCCTCACCAATCTATCCCCGTGGGTTTGGATATTGCACTCATGATCACTGGCAGCTATGGAAAAAACAGAACAGAACAGAAGATCATTATGAAAACCATTGTTGCCTATATTCAGCTTTCCAAGTTTTACAAGTACTCTCTGTAGATGATACTTACACAGGTGTGGGATGCCCTGTATTCTAAATTCATCAATCCAGTGCTTGACTGTATCCCTCTTCCTTCTCTGTAGGTCATTATAATGATGCCTACATTGATCTCCAGTGCATGGGATACCATTGGCACTGGATACAGCCCATGCTAAACTATCCCAAGCCAGTATAGTCCCCCTCCAGAAGTCTGTTGCTGTGGTTCTTAACTAGAAGTCCAATAAAAATCTTGGACTCCTGGACACCCTACCTCTGTGCACTAAACCTGGCACCTTCCCCACAAATGCCGGCCTTGTCTGTCATGGGTCTAGAGCAAGGGAGACTGATGTTTTCCCATCAGTTCCAGTTATTGCATTAACTGTGAGTGTGCACACTGTTTGAAAGTGTTGCGCTTCTATTGCCATCCCACTAACGCAGTGCTCAGCAGTGCGCACCCCTTGAGCACCATGTTGGGTGACGGCAAGCAGAAAACAACAGTACCAAGCAGTGAGGCATTACATAACTGCAATTACAATTCCAAGGTAATTTGATGTACAGGCATGTGTGTATGTGTGCTAGGTAAATAAGAAGGCCATGCCAGTCCGGCAGCAGAATTATACTTACAGGGATGTAGTACACAGTATACCCACAGTCATACATCGAATAACAAATGTGATGCATACATACATAAATAAATAAATAAATAAATAGCACAATACTACTGTCTCAGGCCTCATACATATAATTAATATCAGCTCCACTATCTCAAGTGTTGTAAGTGAGAGGGATTATAATAGGAAGTGGAACAACAGTAAAATTGCATGGAATATCCTGTATTCAAACTCAGGATCATGTGTATAGCAGTCCTACATTTACACTTGTTACCACAAGAATTTTGAAATAAAACTTGTCTATCTTTCAGTTCATTGGTATAGACTGCAATGTCACAACAGTGAAAAAAGGGTTGTATAACTTGTACTAGAACCCAGGACCCCCTGTACGCCTGCTGCACAGGACTAGATGCATGACATGCCCCTACTTTACTAATCATTCTTAAGGTCTCACTGTTAACCACTGTGCAACACCACTTAGTGGGTTTCCATGATCCCTAATAGCATTTATTGAGTGTATCTAGTTTCTATTTTTGGCTGTCTGGGACCTGTCTGCTTCCTGGGGGGTCCAGTTGGTGCAGCTAAACCCAGCATTCATTTCCTGTGTTCCCGTGATTCAGCTGAGCTTGTTTCCTCAAAGCTGTGGTGAGTTAGACCTTCTGCCCTTGCTCTGCTGTTTTCTCAAAATCTGCTGTGAGACTAGAAAATATAAGTACTTATTTTCAACTGTTTTCTTCACTTCTGATTAACTAAAATAATATTTGCTGCATATCTGTTTAAACTGTGCAGCTCTGTTTTAGGCTTAGTGAATTGAATCCTTACCTCTGTTCTGATCTTTGTCTCCATTTAGTTTCTCTGCTTGTTCTGTTCATTTTACTTGCTGCTGCACTTGAAAACATACTAGCATAGAACTGAATCTAGTACTGTTTGTGACCTTTGGAGCTTGTAGTAGTCAATCTTTTGTCTAGAAAAGCCTATCTGTTGCTTCATGGAAGGGGGTTTCAGTTTTCTGATCTAGCTAGAATTACTGCTACAGGGCTCTGTTTAGGGTGTTTTTCATTGGACTATATGAAGAGAGACATGGAGCTCTCAGAATACGTGTCTCAGGCTGGTATGAGCCTAGCATTGAGCAGCATTTTACCTTCTCCAAGGATGATGCCACAATGCGATCAAAAGATGTTTGACTAATAATTGGCTTAGTTTCTGGTATCATTATAAGGGGGTGCAATATTTGTCAGCATGGAAGGAGATGGTCAGCAGACTACACTGCTTTGTCAGGGATGGTCTGCACCTCTCCCCTCTAGGCTTTCGAATATTTCCTAAAACATTGTTTTCTCCCATAGTGCCTATTTTAGGCAATACCAAACTGAAGGTACTTCCAACATAGAAAATCAAAACCAAGTCTCACTAGTCTTATAAGTAAAGCCATGGAAAGAATTATCATGGAGATTATTGACAGAGATATAGTAAACCTTCAGACACTGGACCCAACCCAATTTGGTTTCGTCAAGGCCATATCATGCCTACTCATCCTGGTGCATTTCTTTGAGAAGGTCACCAAAATAATGGATGAAAGCAAAATCATTCACACTGCCTACCTTGACCTGGCCAAGGCATTTGACAATGCTCCACTCAGGCATTGCTGACAAACTAAAGAATTTAGGTTCAAACCCATATGGTACCCAGTGGATAGTCAGCTAGCTCACTGACAGGACCTAGAAAGTTAAAACTGGGGAGTCCACTTCTACAAAGAGGACAGTCACAAGTGGAATCCCTCATGTATCAGTCCTTGGACCACTCCTTTTCACATTTACTTCTCAGACGTCAAGGCCAATGTCAGTGGTCTCTGGCTGACTAATTTTGCAGATGATTGCAAATTAGGAGTTGTCATTGAATCTCACACTGACACAAATGTTCTCCAGGATGGGCTGACACAAACAACTGGTGTCAGAGCCATGGACTAAAACTAAATGCCAAGAAATGCATAATAGTATCCTTTGGGAAGTCATCCATCCCTGGTAACTATCATATTGACAGCACTGCCCTTAGAGTTGACCTAGTAGTCAGGGACATACGGACACACATAGATAGTAATCTAGCCTTTGACCGTCATGTGTCTACATTGGTGAGGAAATCATTCTATGTTGTGTAACTTATAAACAAAGGTATGGCATCTAAGTCCAAAGAAGTCATTCTTCCACTGTATTGGGCATTCATCAGACCTATCATTGAGTACAATGCCACCTTTGGTATGTACGGAACCAGGCATATCCAACAACTGGAATGTTCACAGAGGTTCCTGACTAAAAGAATACAGGGCATAAGTAAAATTTCCTATGCAGACCACCTCGAGACCCTATCCCTGTATTCTGTCCCCTACAGGTGTTTGAGAGGAGATGTATGTCTGACATACAGGGCGTTGTCACACCCCACTCTGATGGAACTTCCATATATCCACAAAACAAACAGCATCAGTATTACCTGTTCTAAAGACTTAAACCTTGCTGTGCCATAAATAGGACCTGCTGGAGAGAAAGGTATGTATCCCAGGGACTACCCCATCTATGGAACATGCTCCCCCTCCTTATGAAGCATAGTTCCTTCCTAACCCAATTCAAGTGCAACTTGGACAATTGGATGGGAAACCAGAAATTCATTCCTGGTTTGGCACCTATGTCTCTAATGGACACAGGTAACCTGTAAGTGGTTCATCTCCCCGTCCCATGCTTATACTTATCAAGGGTATCAGACCTTGGCAAAGATTTGGGATGCATGGCTAGGCTTAAAAAGGCCCTTGTTGCTGCATTTGAAAAGCACTGGCATACAGCTGATTCGAGCACTGTTTGTGACCTTTGGAGCTTGTAGTGCAATTAATCTTTTGTCTAGAAAGGCCTAGCTGTTGATTCATGGGAGAGGGGTTTCAGTTTGGTCTGATTTAACTAGAGTTACTGCTACAGGGCTCTGTTTATGTTGTTTTTGATTGGATAATTTGAACTTTAGCTGGTTCTTGTTTCTCTGCCTTAAATAGCAATGTTTAAACCTGTTTGTGGTTGTTTGCTCAAAGTTGCAGTGAGTTAGGCCTTCTGCCCTTGCTCTGCTGTTTTCTAAAAACTTGCTGTGAGACTACAAAAGATAAGTGCTTATTTTCAATTGTTTTCTGCACTTCTGATTAACTAAACTAATATTTGTTGCATATCTGTTTAAACTGTGTAACTGTATTTTAGGCTTAGTGAATTGAATCCTTACCTTTGTTCTGATCTTGTATCCCCACCCACCCAACTGTTGTTAAGGTCTTAAAGACTGATGGCTTTTGAGTTGCCCACCTCTACTATAAATTTGAAATTGGACACATCTCCCAGTTCCTTTGCATCAGCTCATTCTACCGAGTACACTAAGATCAGTTGTGAAGACCCATCCATTGCATCAGCTCATTCTACTGAGTACAGTGTGATCAGTTGTGAAGGCCCACCCCTTTGGTTTCTTAACCTTGAATTATCTTATATATATATATATATATATATATATATATATATATATATATATATATATATATATATATATATATACTTCATTTTGCTGCTTGTGCTTAGGTGTTCAACTGCATTTAGTTTGTTGCATTTGTGTCTGCTTTTCGGTAGCCTGATTAACTTCATGCCACTATTTATTTGAGCTGTTTTTACTGTTGTGATTGTGAGCTTATTTATCACATTTGCACTGTTTTAAAGAAGTTTACAGATTAACTGCATTTCATTACTGTTTAACTGTATTTCATCAATATTTACTGCAATTCATTACTGTTTAAATGCATTTTACTGCATTTTACTGTATTTCATTATTGTTTAACTGTATGTTTTCATAATGTGAGTTCTGTTTTTGTCTAAGTGGTTAATCTGTGCTTTTTTATGTGTTTTACTGTGTTCTTAACCCTTAAATTGAGTATCATAGTCTGGATGCAGGTTTGCTGCATCCAGAGCTGTTTGTGTTTGCCTTCTGTATTTCTGGCAGCCATCTTGTGTTTGTTTTCTGTGTTTCTGGGAGCCATCTTGTTCATAGGTTCATAAGTTCATAGGTTGGTACTAGGCTATCAGCTCTAGGGCCTATACAAGCTTAGCCATAACAATTCCTTGGCTATTTCTTCTCAGAATATTTACTTCCCTGGTCCCCTGTCTAGCAGAGTGACTGACGTGATCCCTGGGGTGAATTTCCTATCTGCCATCCAATCGTCTGGGTTCCTTTTGAAGGGGGCCAAAGAGGCACTCAGCTTGACATGTATGGGCAGTCTATTCTAGAGTATGTGGAGTCTCTGGGTCAGGAACCTATCCCTCCAGCATGTTTTGTTCATTGTGATGAACAGGTGTAGATCCCTGGAACGTGTGGCTCTGAGAGATTGGGATTTCCTTAAGTGTAGCATGTCCAACAGCTCTGGGTTTGACATGGCCTTGTATGTTAAGCAGAGATTGCCTCTAAGTAGGCAATATGTGCAGAGTATAACTGGTGTTTTTTAGACGGTCAGCATAGGGCATCAGCTTTAGGCTTGTGATTCTTTAAGTGAGGCATTTCTGTGACCTTTTCAGTTGTTGTAGATGTCTTGTGAGGTACATACCAAACAGGGCGTAGTACTCTATAATAGGTCTAAGGAGGAATGAGTACAGTGGGACAATAATCTCCTTTTTTCTAGATGAAAAGCCCTTAGTGATGAGGTGTGCCACATAGAAGGATTTCCTGACTGTTGTAGCGATGTTGTTATTGAAGGTGAGACCACTGTCCACCTGTGCCCCTAAGTCCCTTATCACACTTTTGGTGTTTAGTGTACTGCCACTTATGTGGTAATTTATGAGTACATGTTTTTTCCCAAAGGGGATAATTATATATTTCTTGGCATTGAGCTTGAGCCCATGGCTCTGGCACCAAGCATCTGTTTCTGTAAGGCCATTTTGTACTATATCCACATCATTTGGTGATTCAGTAATAGCTCCAAGTTTGCAGTCATCTGTGAAATTTGTTAGTTAGAGTCCCTTAGTGCTGGCCTGTACTTGACAGAAGTAGATGCCAAACAAGAGTGGTCCCAGGACTGAATCCTGAGGTACTCCACTTGTCACTTGTTTGGAGCTGGATTTTGAGTCAGTTCTGTCAGTAAGCCAGTTGGCAATCCATCCAGTGACGTAGGGATTAATGCCCAACTTAGTAAGTTTATCTATGATTCTAGAGTGTGGGATGGTGTTGAAGGCCTTGGCGAGGTCCAGATAGGCTGTGTGGACTGCCTTGCCCTCGTCCACAGCTCTGGAGACTGATTCAAAGAAGTCAATCAGGTTGAGGAGACAAAATTGGCCCTTTATGAAACCAAACTGGGTGGGGTCCAGTGGTTGAAAGTCACCAATGTCTTTGTTTATAAGTTCCAGGATAATGTGTTCCATGGCTTTGCAGATCAGGCTCGTCAGACTGAAGGGACAATAGATCCCAGGATCCAAGGTGGAGTGGGATAACTGTAGCTGTGCACCACTCATTGGGTATGAAGCCTGAGGTGAGGCTATGATTAAACATGACACTTAGGTGAGGTGCCAGTTCATTTAAACATGACACTTAGGTGAGGTGCCAGTTCATTTTGTAGTTTATGTAGTACACTGCCTGGGATATCATCTGGTCCCATGGATGTTGTATTCTTAGCTTTGGAGAGTATGGTTTCTACCTGTGTGGCCATGATTACCAGAATTTGGCAATCTTTTGGTATTGAGATGGGCCCTTTAGGGGGTGAGAGGGGGTGAAATCAGCACTGAATTGATCTGCCAGGATATTGGCAATATCCTTGAGATCAGTATATTTAATGCCATTCTGTTCTAGCTCAGAGCAGATCTGAGCATTGCCGTTTAGATTCTTGACATAACTTTAGAATGTCTTGTGGTTGTCCTTGGAATCTTTGGCAATTTTATTTTCATAACTATAGAATGCCTTGTGGTTGTCCTTGGAATTTTTGGCAATTTTATTTTCATAACTAGCTTTGGAGGATTTTATGAGGGATCTCAGCTTCTTACTGAGGCTGGTAAGGGAGTATTTTACATCATGGGATTTTTCTCTTTTCTGCAACAGTTTCTTCCTTTTCTTGTATAGTTTGTTTATAGCAGGGGACCACCAGATTGGCTTCCTTTATTTGGAGTAGAGCGTCTTGGTTCTATTTGGAATGGCATGATTCATGCACAAGAGGATCCGCTCATACAGTGCCTTAGTGTAGGATTCAGCAGTCGAACTTTCAGTTCTCGTCTGCATGGGTGTCATAATGTTTGTCACTTCTGACTTGAGTAGCATGAAGTTAGCTTTGGAGAAGTTTTTTATGGAGGTTTCCCTACTAGGGGATGGGGGTGGGATGTGGACATCAAGGGTGATTAGCTTATGGTCAGACCTGACCAATGAGGGGGTGACCACTGGTGTGGAGTATCAATCTCCCATGTTGGTAATGACCAGGTCTAGGATATTTGAACCCCTGGTGGGACTATGGATTAGCTGATCAAGGGCATTGGGATTTATGAATTCCAAGAACCGTTGGGCAAAGGTGTTGGTACCCAAGTAGTTTTCCTAATTAATGGCAGGGTAGTTGAAATCACCCAGTATTAGGGTGTTTGGTTGTATCTGAATATTTTCCAGTATGTTTAGAAAGTTTAGAAAGGTGTAGTGAGAATCTTGGGGCATGGTGGGGGATCTGTAGCAAGCTACAATTTGGATTGCAGTCTTACCTAGTGTTAGTTGCTCCTGTAGAATTTCAGATGCATTGTGTTGGGCAACTAGCCTGGAGGTGTGAATATCCTTGGTGATATAACCTTGGTATGTTGGTAAGGGGCTATCTTCTCTGGTAGTGACAGTAGCACAGCTGTCTGGACCTTGTTTGTCACAAGCTGATTGGTAAAGAAAGCAGGGGCTAGCAGGATTAGGCAGATTTCTGTGTTACTAGAATTTTCTATTTTTTGTGGTATTTAAACCCTACATTTGAGCTGGTTTGTACATGTTATCATGTTATGCACTGCAGGTGCACTGTTTTTAACCCATTTTGAGGTATTTCAGCTACAAATTTTCCGTTAGTAGCACTTGTGTGATCACCTAGTAGTACTCCTCATAGACCTTACACCCATTATCCCTTAGCTCTCTCCGACCTGTCTACCTCAGATTCTGACAAATATGGATGGGCAATTTTCTATGGTTTTTCCTGTCAGTCAGGTTGATATGGGCATCCTGAGACAGTGTACCAACTGCCTCATGTACATGGACAACCATCTACTACTACCACCTAGGAACACAATTTGTGAGATATGTAGTTACATTAAGAACCTAGAGGCTATGCTCTCTCCCTCACAAGCCAGTATATCTAGCACTGAGAAGGATGTCAACACAAACACCACACTTCAAACACCACCCACACCTACACATCACACACCCAAATGTATGGAGATCCTCAACAACATACCCAAACAAAAGTCCACACACCTGTGTTTCACAGCCACTAAGACCTAAACATAAACCCAACATATTAGTCATAGGAGATTCCATTGTGAGACACACAAATGTGCCCCTCACCAGGCTGGATAAGGAGAAAGTCATGGTTAGATGTTTGTCAGGTGCCAGAATTCGCCATATCATCCATCTACTCAAGTGTCTCAATACCAGGTACTGTTATGACTCTGTCATAGTCCATGTTGGCGTAAATGACTTGAGATGTACCTCCCTGGACTTCATGAAGAGAGACATGATCAAGCTCGCTGAATATGTGTCCCAGGCAGGTATGTTCCTAACTCTAAGCAGCATTCTACTGTCACCTAGAATGATGCCTCAATACAAACAGAAATAATTGACTTTAACAATTGGCTTAGTTTCTGGTGTCATTCCAAGGGGATCCAGTACCTGACAGCCTGTGAAGACATTTATTTTATTTTATTTTACATTTGTTATTTGGGAAAGTCCGACTGGACATAGGTCCTTTTTCAGCGGAGGTCCTGGGAGAAAAGCTCCACAATAAAACTTTCATAGTTAACAAAAGATTTGCATACAATATTTATAACATACACAGTTGTAGATGATGGAAAATATACAAGGTTTCACATACAGGCATAGTTAACAATGATTTTATATTGTATGTACTCAAAGAAGCATGACTAGAAATGTATACATATGAGACAGTATCAACAGTATATTACTTTTCAATTAGTATTTCATAGTCATCAGAGTTTGAAAACCTAAGTATAAAAAGTAGTAGTGTTGAGATTTAGTCAACGTAGAAGAAGTAGTTATGTTTATTAGGAATAGGTAGATTAATCAGGTGTAGTACGTGGACATAGCCATTTTTGGGTTAAGTAAGATTTTAGCAGTAATTTGAACTGTGCTTAGGATGTGGTGGATGTTATGTTGGGAGGTGGTGCATTCCAAGCTTTAGCTATATAGTTGGAGAAGAGGGATTCACCAGTTTGATTGTTGCCAGTGGTAATTTTTATCAGGGTTTTGTTACTGGATCATAGAGTTCTAGTACTGGAGTATGGCTGTAGTAGGTTTTGTAGGGCAGGTGTATTGTCTTTATGATAGAGTATTTTCTGGGCCATGACTGGCTGATTATATAACAGGAGCTTAGGAAACTGTAGCCAGTTGAGCTGTTTGAGTGCTGTATAGTGATGTGACCTACAATTTATGTTGGTGGCAAATCTAGCATTTTGTTATAACATGTCCATAGTTTTGCTAGATCAGATTTTCTTAGGTTGGTAAATATGGGTGCTGCGTAGAGTAGAGTTGAGATTAAATGAGTTTGAGCTATAGTGGCTTCTGTGTTTTTTGTGAGGTAGAGTTTGTTCCTGTACAGTGTACCTAGCTTTTTGTGTGTTTTTTTATGGTTTGAGATATGTGGGTGTCAAATCTCATGTTATTATCTATTTCAACCCCCAGTAGCTTGGCGTGGTCAGTGGGTATGATGATGGTGTTGTTTTTGATATAATATTAAAAGAGAGGAGAAATACAGAAGTTTTAGTGTGGTGGAACAACATAAGTTTGGTTTTCTTGGGGTTTAGGATAAGGTGGGAGTTTGTTAGCTAAGTTTTTACTGCTAGAAAGGACTCTTGTGTAAGTGATTGTAGTTCTTGTCTGGTAGGGGCAGCACATATTACTGTGGAGTCATCTGTGTATTGAATGACAGAGGCCTGTGGAGCTGAGCTATGGAGGTTATTTGTAAATAATGAGAAAAGTAGGGTACCTAATATGGAGCCTTGGGAACATTGACAGACCATGATGCTTTGCCAGAGATGGCCTGCATCTGTCTCACTTGGGCTTCAGGCTTCTGGCAAAGACTTTTGCCTCCCCATAGTGCCTTTCTTAGACAATGCCATCAGGTAAGAACTACTACCACATAAACATTTCATCAAAACTCAAATTAAACTGCATACAAAACAATCTTAGACCCCACCTTGATGAGACTGCTGCATATCTGCATGTTAAGCTCCACTCAAGTAACCAGCATGCGTGACCTCAACCTGGTCTATGACAACAATAGGACTTGGTAGGACAGATTTGTGTCCCAGAGACTCCCCCTTCAATGGAACAGACTCCCTCTCTACATCAAGCAGAGTACCTATTAACCCCTTTTAAGCACAACCTGGATAACTGGATGGGGAAAAGAAAATACACCCCTGGGATTCCACCTGTGTCCCTGCTGGACAGGTGCATTGGGTGTTGACTTATTGGAACATGGGCTAAATTCTTGGCTAGGAGTGTAAGGACCTCAGGGCCAATAGCCTAGTAACTTCCTTTGATCCTATAATCCTATGATCAAGCAAACACTGGACCAAAAAAAATTAGACTAACAAAGACAGAAAAGGAGAAAAAGTAGTTGAAATGAATGAAGAAAATTGATGTATGACTTGCACACAAGAAAATGATGGCTCACATTAGCTATGTATACACAGATCTAGATTTAAACTCTCACTCCAATGCACCTTCAGAACACAGGATGGATGCCTTATCCCTCTTTGCTACACAAGCAGCTTTGCAGCAAAGAACTGAACTTAGTCTGCACTCAGTCTGCACACAAAAAACTGCAACAGCATCTACAGTGATATCAAACAATATAAGAGTTATTTGTACATTTAGTATGCTTAGATGTAGTACACCTAGTGATCACACAACCAGTCATGATTACTGCTTCCAAATATACAGCTATGTCTTACAGTTCTGTGTTTTTTGGCCATTCTTCATTTATCTGACCAGTAATCTGAGACATAGTGTGTAAGCCATTATACATCATTGGTCTTAAAATGTGTGAGGATATTAAGTAGAAATAACATCATATGCAGTTGCCAATAAATGAAGGCCAGATTGGATGTTAAGGAAAGTGATCTGTGAATTTTGTGCTGCTTACTTACATTTTCAACCTTACATCTAACACTTTGTAGATTTAACCTGACACAACCAATGGAAGTAAGACAACTTGCAGTGCTGTTGTGTTTTCCTTCTCCCAACCACTAATCATTCACAGTTGCAATCCATTAAAAGCAAATACTGAGGGAGTATTGCACTATGTTTACATATCCTACATGGATCCAAGTATCTGAGATTCAGCAAATCTAATGAGTTCAGACCTCATTTGCATCGTCACTATGCTAACAACCATGAATCTACACCATATAAAAATGCAACTGTGTAGCTAGGCAAACTGAGTGAGAAGATTTGTTTATGTTGGGAAGACTGCACATAAGCCATTTCTTCGGGATATAGCTGTATAGAGGAGTTCTGTACTTCAGAAGGTAAGCTTTTATTTTGTCAGCTACATTCTGCATATACTGGAATGTATGTAAGAAAAATCTTTAAACTTAAACTTTTATCTGTACACATTAGTTAGAAGAGTACTGATATCATGGGCATGTTTGTCAATCCATTTCAGAGGTATACATGATTGCCAATACATGAAAATGGAATGCTGTGTGATAAATATGTGCAAAGGTTTCAGGGACAGTTCCTTTGACACCACTTTTAATATTTCAAAAATGGTTTGTTAGCAAAATGTGTAATTTTCCTGTTCTTTTGGGGAAGGAGCAAAGGTAAGTTACTGCTATGACACAGACCAGGATAGACTGTTAATTTGGAGAGTGGAAGCAAAAGAAAGTGACTGTTATGGCATAAACAAGGATATGTTGCTCTGGTTACTCTACTTGTTTTGCATCCTGCCTGTTGCTCATTTGTTCATATTTTACATCTGTGACTGTTGTATGTTTCTCCAGGAAGTAATACTGACTGGCTACCTTTTCTGTTTTATCTGGAAACAATTATTTAGTAGTTATGTGATATTTATGTATATTATCCCTCTGTTGACTTATTGACACACCTAGGAGTATGCAACCCAGGTGTGTCAATCCTCGTAGACCCTCCCTTCACCAATCTTGAGAACCAGGTTGTAATGTATGCCTTTAGGCAAGATGCTGCTTTTCTGCTGGAAAGGGGACGAGGTGATATGGCATGTAGAATGCAAATGTGGAAACAGATAGTGGATGATCTGAATGCAGTGGGTGGCCATGGCAGGACATATGATGAGGTGCATTACAGAACCACTGACATGATCACATCTGCACAGAGGACAGCAGCTGCAGTGGGTCATGGCCAGGTGGTTATCAGGGTACGGCCTCCTAGGGAACCCCCACTAACATCCAATGAAGAGTTCCTGGCCAATATCAGGGATGCAGACAGCTCCCAGGAGAGTGCAGTACAGCATGTGCTAGATAGCAGATCAACAGTTTCAGAGACATCAAACATGTCCCAGGAGGAGCTCCCAGGTAGGCTTTGGTATTTCAACACTTGAATACTGTTGTATGGTAAAACACTTGTGATAAAAAAGTTAGTTCCATGTCACATGTCTTTTGGGGGTATTCAAGATTGCTACACTTATTAGCTTATGTTTCAGTTGTCAGTCACATTTTTGTTAAAAGTATAGTGAATGGACATATAAAGGGGTAACATTATTACCTCCTGTGCTACTGTTAACTGGGATGATGTTGCCCTTACCTCTTGCTTAACTTTTTCCAAGACAGTCTGGATTAGAGAAGTATCTCATCTGCAGACGGTAAGCCAAGCATTTTTATGTCAGTACTGCTGAGCAATTTATAGAAATATTTTAGTGTGTATTGTTGATGTCAGGCCTTTTGTGTTTATTGCTCTACTGTCTGCAATAGTGGCAGCACTGTTACTTTGTTAGCATATGTTGAACTATAGTAGTTTGGGTATTAATTATTTCCTGTGTTTATTGCTTTTTATCACAGGTGATCATGGCAGTGTGAGTGTGGGCCCTCTGCCACCTGATGTCAGTGTATCAACAGACTCTGATGATGATGGTGGCCAAACTAAGGCACAGTCGAGGGATGCAGAGGTTGAATCTGACACTGAGGTTGACATACAGCCATCCCATGCATTTCCATCAGATACAGCCTGTAGGCCTATGCCTACCCATTCTAGTGAGCCCTCAGATATTGGACAGATAGAGGGTGAGGCCATTGATCAGAAAAGTGTGGCTACAGCAGCTTTCTTGCCTGTTGACTCTGGTCTTAGCCAAAGTGTGGGTGAGGTGCCACCCAGGAGGGTTAATAGAGGTGCTTGGAGGGGGCCTGCTCTCTCTCCTCCACCTGGTGCAGATGTCTCTTCCTGTGCCACTTAATGTATGTTTAGACTTGTCATGGAGACACAGGCATGTTCCCATAGATGCTCCAGACAAATGATCAGGGTTGTAGATGTCACACAGTCTGACATGGGTGACTGCCTCCACTGTGTTGCTGATTCTATGAATCAGATAAATGGCATGTTGGAACAAGGGTTGTCTGTCATGGAATGAGCATTGTCTGTGATGGAACATCTGCTATGAGGGGAATGGCATCCTAGTGGGCATAGGTCAACTACATCATTCTCTGTCACCCAATGTGACTGTGACTGAACATGGTCCCATAGTGGCAGTACTTCCAGGGCTCCATCAGTGAGTATGCTGTCCACACCCAGATGTCACAGGCCATGGAGTCATGGTCCTGGGTGTCCTTGTGAAGAGAGCTCATCCAGCATACATCAGTCACACTTAGGTACCATAAGTGTAGATGTGCCACCTCTGCCATGCACAGCTCACACCTATCTGGCACACTAAGATGTAGAGCCAACACAGGGTTTGGCTGTATTCCCATGGACACTCACACACCAATTTCCCCTAGAGGACCAACAGTTACTCATTTTGACTCCCTGACCATTTGTTGGTTTGTCCAAATGTCTGCCTGCTTCTCTTTCTTACTCATACACACTCAGTGACTTTTTGTGTCAGCCTAGGCTTCCTGCCCCCCCCCCCCACAACACCCTGTGCAAGTGATGATAACAATGCCATATCAGTGTTTACTATCTTTTGGATTCAAGGATACATAAGCTTTTTGTCTGATGCTAAGGGGGGATAGCTGACCTAGTATATATTATATCTGCATTCGTGGTGTTGAACTGGTAATTGTAGCTTTGACTTATATTGGCCTTGGAAAGTTAGACAGTTGATAACATCAAAATTTCCCAGCTTTATAGTGAATGCTTTCATGAGAGCTTTGAAGTCAGAAATTGCAATGTGTATTATTACTTTCTAACTTCTCTCTTTAATGATTTTTCAGTACAAACGTATGGTGCTAAACTGAGGGCATGCAGTGATCATCATTACTTTGGAGAGGTATGTGTGAATCTTTCATGCCTAAGGCCTACTTCTTAGTTATGGACACATTTAAGTCAAACAAGTCTCTGCTGTCACATGCTAAGGTCATTTCAGTACAAGTCTCCCACCTTTTACTTGCTTACCATACCAACTAATGAAATACAAGGGTATGCCACACATTCATATTATTAAACAATTCAGTCCAGGTTCATGACTTACCTTGTAAATGCAGCAATTGCCACAGGTTTAGTTCAGGGATGACTCTGTCCAACGCAAGCAGTACACAGCCAATACATGGGGAGGTAACGGTTGTGTGACTTGCTTGGCATCGATGTTATTAAATGTATGTGAGTAGGAGGAAGGTTTTAAGCCCCTATGTCGTGAGTGAGTGTGCAATGTGTTGTCTCTTAGCCAATGCAAGGACATACTGAGCATACCTACGTCAACCTATACCCACAGCAGCTGGTGGTTTCTCCATCTGACTCCTAATCTGCCTGTAGCTGTGGTGACCTTGGCCTTGGTGGTGGGATGTGTGCCACTTCCACTTGCAGATCCTGCTGAAGCTGTTTCCTCAGAATTATTTTGTGTGGTATAGCACATACTGTATATATTTCTGTACATGTCCATGGATTGTACTGCAGGGCTCCTCCAGATGAATCCAAGCACTGAAACTGTGACTCCAGCATCCAAACACATGTTATATGATATTTCAGGTTTGACTGTGTGCCTCATTATCACATTCTTCCAAAGGTGCGTTTGCATTTCTGATGGGTGTGATCAGCCATGGTTCCAGTGCCTAGCTTGTATCCCCCAGTAAATGACCCTGTGATATAATCCCCCTATCAAACATCTGGTACAGTTGGGAGGTGTGCCAAATATGTGAGTCATGTAACTGCCAATGTTGCCAGCATATATGTTCAAGATGATTCCCTTGGCATTACACATTATTTGACAGTTGATAGAGTGGTAGCCCTTTCTGTCTATGTAGAGCCTACCCTGTTCCCCAAGTGGTGCCTTCATTTCTATATGTGTACAATCTATGCACCCAGTATTTCAGGGTAATGTGCTTCAAGGTAGAACTCCTGCATATTTCTGCCCCTCTCCTTAGAACTACGGGGAAAATATATGTGGTCACTGGCATGCTGAAGCATAACATTCAGGAACTGGTGGAGGATCCTGGATGCTGATGACTATGACATCCCCAGCATATCCCCTGTTGGTCTCTGGAAGGTACCTTTAGCTAAGATTCTAAGGGCTATACATACCTTTGTCTCCATTGGGATGGGTCACCCTCAGTTGGCTCTGGCTCTGAGATGAGGAGAGGAGAGATCACAGAGTTCTTGCAGTGTATCCCTGTCCACCCTGTAGAGCTCTACCATTTCCATATCATGTAGGTTGTGAAAAGTTAAACAGGGCCTGTAAACTCTTTTCTTACACAGCCTAGGCCTATTAGCAGCAGCAACAGCATTGGCTTCAGCCTGTAGCATATACAAATGAATTAAAGCAGGAGTAGCCCCTAACATTCTCTTCATGTAGACTCTTTTCTGTGGCTGTATTCAAACAGTTTTGGAATTCGCAGGAAAAAAACAGCACACAGTCTGCATGGATGCTCTATAGCTTGTTGAATAGCTCTGCCATGTTGCATTGGTTGATCAGCATGCAATTCAGCTGCTTATGCTGTAATTAGCGAGCCACTATGTTTACCTTGTTTGCATGGGGGTGTGCTCCTCTACACGGCACTTACTGAATCTAAAATTCATAACCATGTAGGGCTTATTGAATCCCCCCTGACATCTCCACTGCCAGCAAATAAAATCTGCTATGCTTGTGAGTGCAATGACAGTTTGATAGTCATAGAAGCATCATTTAATATTTTATTTCTTTGCTGTTTGGCTACATTTTACTTTTAAGGTCCAGTCTAGTACTGCATACAGATTAATGCAAAAAGCCATTTCTGAGAAGGCTAAGCTGCTTCAAAACTTCCTGTTATTTCTGATACAGCTATTCTTTCTGAGTACTTATTTTTACATGCCCATTGAACAGATCTGTAATACATGGGTAATCAATAATAGGTCAGAATATAGATATAGATATAGATATAGATATAGATATAGATAGGTGCAAGAGAGTTGATCAAATTAGGTAATGACTGAATATGTTCAGGGTATGACATTATGCCACTTAAAGACTGAATGTTAAATGTTGTAGAGGGTTCTGTTTGTCTAGTGGTTATTACTTTAAACCCTGTGTTTTGCACTTCTAAGGTAATTTTATACAGATAAGTATTTTGAAGTAGAGACAGGGTGTTGTATTTGTTTAGTGTTTATTAATGAAATTCACAACCACTGTATCATAAAGAAATTCACTGACAGCGTAATTTTGAAGCACATGCTGGTAGTCATTCATTTCTTTAGGGAAGATTTCTCCCTTTTTTTGTTTGTGTGATCATGAGTTGGTATATGCAGTTCAAGAGGTGAAGGGGGACTTGCATCCTTCAATTTTTTTTAATTTAGATATTTGTTTATTTGTGATGTTCTATATGTTGATGTATGTACGTTTTGTGATTTTTTGTGTTTGGTAAAGGTTTTGTCATGATTATTGGTTTTGCTTAGGTTGCTATTCAGGTTTGTGTCATAGAATTGTGTGTGTGTGTGTGTGTGTGTGTGTGTGTGTGTGTGTGTGTGTGTGTGTGTGTGTGTGTCTGTGTGTGTGTGTTACATACACACACACACACACACACACACACACACACACACACGATAAAACACACACACATATACATTTTTGAGAACAAACATGCAGAAGTGTCTAATTTTAAATGCAAATACATACATATGCATGTAAGCAGTCATTCAAATGTGCAAATTCACTCACAGACATTTTTAAATCTTTTGTGCACACTTGCATTTGAATATACAAAAGTAGACCCAAACTTAACTGAACAATGTTATCCTGTAGAACTCAAAGAATGAATAAATGATTTGCTTTGAGTATCATGAAATGATCAACTCATGCTTTCTGAATCTTTAATTATAAAAGCTAACTTAAATATTTTTCTTTATAACAGCACAGCTCACCATTTTCAAAGTCAAATATGTAAAACATAGCTGTGCTTACAACGTTGTCTTGGGGATTCAAAAATGCCACATCTGCAATTCTAGCCAAGTCAGCACTGTTTCCTACAAGTGTGATGAACTCCAAGGCTCATTTTGGATGCAAGCAGCCAGGCCAGTGTATTCAATGACTAACTGTTCATCACGGTCAAAGTAAGGACACATGGGAAAATCATGTTAGAGCAACATATAGCCACAGTAAAGTACAAGCAGCTGATGTAAACACTGACAATGCACAAGCATCTAGTAAAGTCTTTGTGAAACCATACAAAAAGACGATGATACTAAGGTGATGAATTATTATTGTGAATCAAGACAAAAGAAATGCAGAAAAACATCTTATGGACCACAGTGAGGCTATGACTGTTAAGGTTTGAGTATAGAGGCGGTAGTAGTAGGAAAATTAAAAAAAAAAAAAACAGAAACTGACAGTAGACTACAAAAGGAGCTGGGATGCAGAGCATTACAGAGAAGGGAGTATGACACATACACATAGATATCCAGCTGAAATCCTGAGCATAGACAATGTGAAAATCAGACAGGTTAGGGTGGGTACAGTAAAGTAACACGATGTACTGACCCACACCATTCCTGACATTATCATATTGTGATTTTAACACTGTACCTGTACTACAGTGTAAATGTAATGAAAAACAAAACACCAACCCGGACGGGATTTGAACCCATTATCCTGTTCATTGAATTTTGTTTAAATGCAGTATTAACAAGTTGAGACATTGCAAAAATCACCCTGAAGTGGTCAGGGAAACACATATAAGGAAAATATTACACAAGAACAGGCCGGAAGTAGCAATCAAAAGACAGGCCTTAGGGGAACTGAACTGTAGTGATAGTCCATTAAACACAGCATTAGCTAGTTATGAATGGCCCCTTTTTTCTTGCACACTAACATTAGAATACGTATTCTGCAGTCATCTGGAATATGTCTTTATATCCATATAGTACAAGTGCCATCTAAAGCCATTTATCTCTTAACTCACACAACATCTTGATCACATCAGCTGTGACCTCATCTGAACTTATTGCTTTCCCTGACTTCATTTTTCTTAAGGCCATTCTTACTTCTTGCAGGGTGTGGTCTTCTTCCTTTTCCATTATAGGCTGTGCCACTGTGTGCTGGACAGTACTGCTTCTGTGGAGTTTTCTTTATTCAGAAGCTGCTAGAAATACTCTTTCCATTTGTCTTTGATGTCCTGTGAAATGGTGAGCAGGTTTTTGCTGGCATCCCTTATGAAGAATGTTGAATGACTTATGTATTTTATCTTTGTGTCTTTTCCTTGCAACCTAATAGAGTTTTTTTGTGCCATCTGCTGGGTCACTTTTCAGAAACTGATGGCTAGTTCTTTGCTATTGCTACTACTTTCGTGGCCACTTTGTTAGCCCGACATAATTCCTTCTTTGCCTTCCTCTTCTCATTTTTAAAACCTTCACTATGTTGGATCTGATGAGGTCAGCAGATATGTATACATTCCCACTACTGCAGATCACTACATATAATCAATTTTAAGGAGGTATATACTGATTTTTATATATCATTTGATAAGCGTGAAGCATTTTTCTTGTTTTCCTGTCCAACTAGTCCAATATCTTTGAGGGCAGTCAGGCACCCCAAAACTGTAAGTTAGAACAGGAAGAGCAAATTGCTTTATAGCTTGGTCTTTATTCCTAAATGCAAAGGCAGTCTCCCACTTTTTCCTGCACTCCTTAATTATTTCAGTAACTTGCTGGACTTCTGCATTCTGCCACTAGCTTTCCTTAGTCTCCTTATTTACATACCTGGCTTGGGTACACATCTGTTCTGTAGTCTTCACACAGGCTGTTTTGAGATGCTGCATTCTTCTTCAAATCTACCTATCTACTCTTCTTCCTGAGATGCTAGAGGAATGAGTGCTTTCTTAAACTCTTGTATTTTTACTCCAGTCAACATCCAGGCTTTCAGCCTAGTCCCTGTTGACCTTAGAGCCTTCTCTCACCATGGCTTGAAGCTGATTGTGATTACCAGTGGTTTATGCTGTGATCTCACCGTTTCACTATAGATAACGTTGCACTCTTTGATTCTACCTCAGTGCCCATTGCTAAATAGGAAGAAGTCCACCTTAGTTGCATATTGACCTGTCTTGCATGTAATCTTGTGACTGTCTTGCTTGCTGAACCATGTGTTGGCCACAATCAATTAATTTGCCAGACATAAGTCTAGAATACCCTTTCCTTCTCTATTCCTGTTACCCACCTATATGGACCCAGGTAGTCCTCATGTCCTGTTCTATTTGAATGTCTTTCTGTCTGCCCTGATAAGAGCATTCCAGTCATCCAGTATCAAAACTAGCTCATGTTGCCCTACTTTATCTAGTAGGGTCTACAGCTGCTGCCTCCAAGCACTTCCATTTTTTCCAGTCCTGTCACTAGTGCATACATTAGGATTGGCACATTTTTATCCTGCGGCCTGTGCATCCAGCTGTCTTTTTTATTTTTTAACCTACCTCTTTCCATGATATATATAATATAAAATACAGTTTATATATATATCAATGTTGTCTTATAGAGATTTTGTGAAAACAGGATCCACCATGTGAAGGTACTCTCCAAGAGTTGAGGATGAACTCATTTCCAGCAGTACTACTCTCCTTTTCTTACTAGTTTCATCATCGCTGCATTCACACAGAGGCTCATGGTAAGGTTACAGACATGATCTACAAAGTTCTCAGAAAATCACAGACCATTGCCAAGGAATAGATGGTCACAGGTAGAGTGCTAGCATCTCAGACCACCCTCACAGATACTGAGGAGTTTTTGGTATCCATATCTGGGAAGATTGAACAGGCCTGAATGGGGGAGCTGGATAGAGGCAACACCACATGTGCCTCTCAGGTGCACAGTGGGTTGGTATGCCCATGTGCCACTATCAGTGTTTGGTGGTGCAACACTATCATAAACATACGAAAGGTAGAGATCACAATATTTCTTTTGAAGGAACATCACAGCCTCCTGCTCTCCAAGGTATGTATATGCTCTGTTCCTTTGTAGCGTTTCTTTGTCATTTTTTACATGTATTAGAATTGTAGTAAAGAGGTGTGGGATCATCACATATGCTCACTTCTAACACAGGTGTTCTATAATTGCCTTCACATGTTCTACTGATAAAGAGTCAGGCACAGCAGGTCAGGCTATGCTTGATGTCGATGCATCACTGGTTCATGATGATGTGGGCAGCCTACTCATATATCATTGTCAGATAGTACAGTGCCAATGTTAGCAGCACTTACAATCAAGGCTACAGTACAAGCCACATCTATCAACATACCTGTGGTGGTTGCGGACACCATCCATGCATTCCTCATGTACATGGGGGGCCAACCAGACATATCAGCCTGCATAGATGTAACTAGGACAGGGTAGAGGAGGCAGCAGACCTAAGTGCAAGGTGTTAGGGTGAACAATAGTTAGATGTCAGTGATGTGGCAGTGTATTATCAGTATTCAGAAATGAATGTCAATACTCTATTTGCAGATAGTAATGAAGTACTGAAGTGTTTCAAGCATGGGATTTTAATTGTATCAAGGCACTTGCTGCAGTTGAAGGAAGTGGCTTTCTACAGTTTCAGAGCAGAAGAGCTTTTTGGTCATCAACCTTGAGAAAAGCTGAGGAGGGACACCAAGAAAGGTATCTGGGCAAGGTGCCGGATAACTTAGGTATTGTACTGTTAGCCTGTCATAGGGTGCATGGTCTTTGCCTACACATTTTATCATGGTGTGGATGGGAGGAGAAATGGCGTAGGAGTTATTCTGAAGGAACAATATGTTGAGAGTGTTTTGCTGGTGAAAAGAGTGTCAGATAGAGTGATGTTTATGAAGCTGGAAATTGATGGTGTAATGATGAATGTTGTTAGTGCGTATGCTCCACAAGTTGGGTGTGCAGTGGATGAGAAAGAACAATTTTGGAGTGAATTGGATGAAGTGGTGATGATTGTACCCAAGGGTGAGAAAGTGGTGATTGGAGCAGATTTCAATGGGCATGTTGGTGAAGGGAACAGAGGGGATGAGGAAGTGATGGGTAGGTATGGTGTTAAACAAAGGAATACAGAAGGTCAGATGGTAGTGGATTTTGAGAAAAGGATGGACATGGCTGTGGTGAATAAGTATTTTAACAAGAGGGAGGAGCATAGGGTGACAAACAAGAGTGGAGGAAGATGCACACAGTTGGATTATATCTTATGTAAGAGGGCCAGTTTGAAGGAGATTGGAGACTGTAAAGTGGTGACTGGAGAAAGTGTAGTTAGGCAGCATAGGATAGTGGTTTGTAGGATGACGTTGGTTATCAAGAAGAAGAGGAGGAGTGTGAGGCCAGCACCAAGGATCAAATGGTGGAAATTGAAAAAGGGTAATTGTGAGGTGGAGTTCAGGGATGAGTTAAGGCAGGCAATGGATGGCAGTGAAGAGTTACCAAATAGCTGGGTAACTACAGCAGAGCTAGTAAGGGAGACAGCTAGAAAGGTGCTTGGTATCACATCTGAATAGAGGAAGGATAACAAGGAGACATGGTGGTGGAATGAGGAAGTACATAGGTTCATAGGTTCATAGGTAGATACTAGGCTATCTGCCCTAAGGCATTTATAAGCCTAGCCAGAGTGTATTTGGCTTCCGCCTCGCTATTAGATTAGCCTACTGTGCCTCTGTAAAGTAGGTCACAGAAGGTACCCTTTTAAGATTAGTTTACTGTGCCTCTGTCTAGCAGGGACACAGAAGAGATCCCAGGGGTGAATTTGCGATTTCCCATCCACGTGTCCAAATTTCGCTTGAAGAGGGTGAGCGAGGGGCTATATCTAACATGAATTGGGATTCTATTCCAGAGTGAGGGGAGCCTCTGGGAAATGAATCTGTCCCTCCAGCATGTCCTATTTATTTTTGTGCTTAGGCTTAGGTCCCTGGAGCGTGTAGCTCTAAGGGACTTGGATTTTTTGAGGTGGAGCATGTCCATTAATTCTGGGTTTGACATGGCTTTGTACATCAGGCATAGATCACCTCTGAGTAGGCAGTAAGCAACTGAGTAGAGCTGGAGTTTCTTTAGTCGAGCTGCATAGGACATCTGTTTGTAGTCCATGATCCTCTTGGTGAGGTACTTTTGGGGTCTCTCCAGTTGCTGCAGGTGTCGGGTAAGGTACATTCCAAAAGGGGCATTGTATTCAATTATGGGCCTGATGAGTGATGAGTAGACAGGGCAAAATGACCTCTCTTGATCTAGATGCGAACCCTTTTGTGATAAGGTGGGCTATATAGAAGGTCTGTCTAACCACTTTGGCAACGTGATTATCAAAGGAGAGATTACTATCTACATCGGTCCCCAAATCTCTAATTACTTCTTCCGTACTTAATGGATTACCACCTATGTGGTAATTTGTGGGCACCTTGTTTTTCCCAAAGGGGATGACTATGCACTTTTTAGCATTTAGCTTGAGGCCGTGGCTCTGGCACCAAGCATCCATCTCTGTGAGACCATTTTGGAGGATGCTTGTGTCAGCTGGATATTCGATTATGGCCCCCGGTTTGCAGTCATCTGCGAACTTTGTCAGCCATAATCCCCCCGTGTTAGCATGAACCTCAGAGAAGTATATACCGAACAAGAGAGGTCCCAGAACTGAGCCCTGTGGGACGCCACTTGTAACTGGTTTGGATTCAGACACAGCACCTGCGATTCTGACCATGTGGGTTCTATCTCTGAGCCAGTTTGCTACCCATCTTGTGATATAGGGGTTGATATTTAAGCTGGTAAGCTTATTTATGATGCCCGAGTGGGGTATTGTGTCGAAGGCTTTTGTGAGGTCCAGGTAGGCTGTGTGGACTACCTTGCCCTCATCTATGGCTTTGGTAACTATTTCAAAGAAATCAACTAGGTTTAAGAGGCAAGATTTTCCCTTAACAAAGCTGAATTGGGTAGGGTCCAGTGTCTGGAGGCTCCCAATGTCTTTGTTTATGAGTTCCATGACAATACACTCCATAGCTTTACAGACCAGACTAGTCAGACTTATGGGGCGATAGTTTCCGGGGTCCGTTGTGGCACCACCTTTGTGGAGTGGAACCACTGTAGCAGTACACCATTCTTTGGGTACATATCCTGTAGTAAGGCTAAGTTTGAACAGTGACTTAATGTGAGGTTCAGTTCTTCTTGGAGCTCGTGTAAGACACAGCCTGGGACACCGTCCGGTCCCATAGATGCTGTGTTTTTTGCTTTGGAGAGGGCAGCTTTCACCTGTGCATCTGTGATGTCAGGGAGGTTACATTCAGTTGGGATAGGCATTTGCTCCTTTGGGGGGGAAAGGGGGGAGAAGTTTGCGCTGAATCTGTCTGCCAGGATGTTGGCTATGTCTGTAGGTTCGGTATATTTTGTACCATTATGCAACAATTCAGAGCATATTTGGGAGTTTCCGCCCATGTTCCTGACATAACTAAAGAAGGCCTTGTGATTATCTTTAGTGTCTAGGGCAATTTTTCTTTCTAAAATGGCCTTTGATGATTTTATGAGGGATCGAAGTTTATTGCTAATACTGATCAGAGATGCCTTCCCTTTTTGGGATTTTGCTCTGTCATGTAGTAGCTTCCTCCTTCTGTTGTATAGCTTATTTATGGCTGGGTTCCACCAGACCAGTCTCCTATTTTTGAAGGAGTAAGTCTTGGTTTTATTTGGGATAGCACGATCCATGCATTCCTGCAGGTGCTCATAGAATGCATTTGTAAAGGATTCTGCGGATTGGGCTGTATTATCCTCTGGCCCAGGGGCTTTGAAGGATTCCACCTCAGTCTTGAGAAGTGCAAAGTTGGCTTTTGAGAAATTCTTTACAGTGATTTCCTTGGCTGGGGTTGGGGACGGGATATCAATGTCCAGGGAAATTTGTTTATGGTCTGATCTTACCAATGAGGGGCTTACCTCTGGTGTGGAAGATAGAGTCCCCATGATGGTGATGACCAGGTCCAATATGTTGTTCCCTCTTGTGGGAGTGGTGATCAGTTGTTCCATTGCGTTAGAGTTTATAAATTCAAGGAACCGTTGGGCGAGGGTGTTTGGGCTTGAGTAGTTTTCCCAGTCAGTGTTTGGGTAGTTGAAGTCACCCAATAACATAGTGTTTGGAGAGACCTTCATATTCTCCAGTGTTCTCAGGAATGCCAAGTGGGGTTCCTGTAATAGGGAGGGTGTTCTGTAGCATGCTACAAACTGAAAGGCAGTTTTGCCTGCTGTTAGTTGCACATGGATGGTTTCCGATGCTTCGTGCAGTGCCACTAACCTGGAGGTGTAGGTATCATTGATGAATATAGATACTCTCCCTCCTTTTGTGCTTTGGTCCGAGTTTTGGGGCCGAAACACATGGTATGAGTTATAACCTGGTAGTGCTGGGGTGCTCTCAGGAGCCTTGAACCAGGTTTCTGTTACTGCACAGATATCGATTTTCTCCATACTGAGGAGAGCCTCGAGTGTGTGCATCTTGAGGTTTAGACTTCTGGCATTGAGTAGCATTACCTTTAGTTTTTTTATCCTTGGGTTGTCTATGGAGGTGGGTTTGGCCTTTGAGCCTTGCCTAAAAAAGGCACTATGGGGGTGGCAAGAGCCTTGGCCAGTATACGAAAGCCTAAGGGTGACAGGTGCAAGACGTCCCTAGCGAAGCAATGTGGCTTGTCAAGCATGTCATCCCAGGCTGACAGACACTGGATCCCCTTTGAATGACACCAATACTTCAGCCAATTGTTGAAACTGATCATTTTGTCTTTATACTGTGGCATCATTCTTGGTGAGGGCAAGATGCTACTCAAGGTCAGGGTCATACCAGTCTGGGCTACATGGTCATAGAGCTCCTCTATGTCTCTTTTCATGTCGTCCATGGAGGTACGTCTCAGGTCATTCACACCAGCATGGACAATGACGGAGTCATACTTGTACTTGCTTTGGAGTGACCTGAGTGCTTGCGTTATGTGGCAGATCCTGGCACCTGACAGGCAGCTTACAGTGACCTTCTCCTTGTTCAGTCTGGTGAGCAGGACGTCAGTGTGCCAGACAATAGAGTCCCCTATAACAAGTGTATTTGGTGTGTTGTTTGGCCTTAAGGGCTGTGACTGTGAGGCACACTGATTTTCTGAGATATGTGATTCTTGGGTATTGTTGAGGGGTGGCTGTTGCTTGGATATCTGCTTAGGAGGTCTTTGCTGTTTATGCAGATTTTTATTTAGAGCCTCCGAGTATGTTTTTGTGTGTTTATGTGTTGGGTATGCAGATGCAATAGGTCTATGTGAGACTGGATTTGTGGTGTGGGTGGTTACCTTTTCCTCCTGACTGACTGTGCCAGTCTTGGGTTGAGAGAGCTCTGCCTCCAGTTTGGCTGTGTAACTGCATCTCTCACATGTATTAGTGTTTGTTAGAAGGAGGAGAGGGTTGTCTGTGTACATAAGGCAATTGTAACATTGCCTCAAAATTCCCAGATTCACCAACTGGATTGGAGGGTAACCTTGAAACTGACTCTTGGACATACCAGATTAGTATAGGGAACTGTTTTTTTACTGATCAGATTAGGGAAGGGAACTAATTTTTCACTTGATCAGGAAGGACCAATCGGGAGCCTAATACTTATAAGAAGTCAAGGAGGGTGAAGTGCTTTAGTTAGTGTTTCCTTATAAGAGCTGAGCAAGTGCAGGGCTTTAGAAAGAGAATAGAGTGATTACTTTGAGAGATTGAACAGTTCTAAGGGAAAAAGTGAAGAGCAGACCTTGTGGAGCCTGGAATAGTTTAACCCTGTTTAGGCAGCACTGCCCGACGCTGCTCAGTGCGCAAAACCACGCAAAAAGAGAGTTGTAGGGTTTTAAAAGAGAGAGATCAATGAGTTTAGAATTGACCCAAAATGGCCAATAAAACTACAGCTTCTAGGTAGTAACCACTCCTCCAGGGACAGGCAGGCTGCTCAGTGTTAACCACTCCCACTGGTGAACACAGAGACTTCCCTTTAGCCCAAGTAAGCACTGGCCTTCTAGAAACTTCCAAACAGTTCAGAACAGCAAATCTGTAACTGAACTTTCTTAACTTTCAGAAAGTGGGAAAAAAGCAAGATTTTTTTTTTTTTTTTTTTCTTTTTGTTGTAGTTTAAAGGTAGCAGAGATACACAAGCAGCAAAATAATCACAACAGTGCAATAAATGACCCCACACTTGAGTGCTAGGCCAAAATCAGGTAAAATGCAGTTTTTAGAGAAAAAAAACAATTTTAAATTAAGTGCAACAAAGGAAATGCAGTAAACAGGCTCTAGATGTGTTCCAAGTACTGTTACTGTTATAGATATAAACTTTAGCAAGCCAGAAAATGCCAAAAAGTAGGCGGCAAAGAAGAAAAACTTAACAAAAAATCAGAATAAAATACTTAAAATCACAAAAGTGGCTCATTTTCTTCTCTCAGCGTTTTCTCCCCTTGGTGGGTGCTTCAGCAACAACTAGCAAGCCTGAAAAGATGCCAAAACCACAAGGCAGTCGGGTTTTAAGAGAGGCAGATCAAGGAGTTTAGAATTGACCCAAAATGGCCAATAAAACTACAGCTTCTAGGTAGTAGCCACTCCTCCAGGGACAGGCAGGCTGTTCAGTGTTAACCACTCCCACTGGTGAACACAGAGACTTCCCTTTAGCCCAAGTAAGCACTGGCCTTCTAGAAACTTCCAAACAGTTCAGAGCAGCAAATCTGTAACTGAACTTTCTTAACTTTCAGAAAGTGGGGAAAAAAAGCAAGGTTTTCAGTTTATTTTTTTTTCTGTTTGTTGTAGTTTAAAGTTAACAGAGATACACAAGCAGCAAAATAATCACAACAGTGCAATAAATGACCCCACACTTGAGTGCTAGGCCAAAATCAGGTAAAATGCAGTTTTTAGAGAAAACAATGATTTTAAATTAAGTGCAACACAGGAAATACAGTAAACAAGCTCTAGATGTGTTCCAAGTACTGTTACTGTTACAGATATAAACTTTAGCAAGCCAGAAAATGCCAAAATGTAGGTGGCAAAGCAGTAAAACTTAACAAAAAATCAGAAGAAAATACTTAAAATCACAAAAGTGGCTCCTTTTCTTCTCTCAGCCTTTTCTCCCCTTGGTAGGTGCTTCAGCAACAACTAGCAAGCCTGAAAAGATGCCAAAACCACGAGGCAGTCGGGTTTTAAGACAGGCAGATCAAGGAGTTTAGAATTGTCCCAAAATGGCCAATAAAACTACAGCTTCTAGGTAGTAACCACTCCTCCAGGGACAGGCAGGCTGTTCAGTGTTAACCACTCCCACTGGTGAACACAGAGACTTCCCTTTAGCCCAAGTAAGCACTGGCCTTCTAGAAACTTCTAAACAGTTCAGAACAGCAAATCTGTAACTGAACTTTCTTAACTTTCAGAAAGTGTGAAAAAAGCAAGATTTATTTTGTTTTTTTTTTCTTTTTGTTGTAGTTTAAAGGTAGCAGTGATACACAAGCAGCAAAATAATCACAACAGTGCAATAAATGATCCCACACTTGAGTGCTAGGCCAAAATCAGGTAAAATGCAGTTTTTAGAGAAAACAATGATTTTAAATTAAGTGCAACACAGGAAATGCAGTAAACAGGCTCTAGATGTGTTCCAGGTACTGTTACTATTACAGATATAAACTTTAGCAAGCCAGAAAATGCCAAAAAGTAGGTGGCAAAGCAGTAAAACTTAACAAAAAATCAGAAGAAAATACTTAAAATAACAAAAGTAGCTCCTTTTCTTCTCTCAGCATTTTCTCCCCTTGGTAGGTGCTTCAGCAACAACTAGCAAGCCTGAAAAGAGGCCAAAACCATGAGGCAGTCAGGTTTTAAGAGAGGCAGATCAAGGAGTTTTGAATTGACCCAAAATGGCCAATAAAACTACAGCTTCTAGGTAGTAGCCACTCCTCCAGGGACAGGCAGGCTGTTCAGTGTTAACCACTCCCACTGGTGAACACGGAGACTTCCCTTTAGTCCAAGTAAGCACTGGCCTTCTAGAAACTTCCAAACAGTTCAAAACAGCAAATCTGTAACTGAACTTTCTTAACTTTCAGAAAGTGGGAAAAAAGCAAGATTTTTTTTTTTTTTCTTTTTGTTGTAGTTTAAAGGTAGCAGAGATACACAAGCAGCAAAATAATCACAACAGTGCAATAAATGACCCCACACTTGAGTGCTAGGCCAAAATCAGGTAAAATGCAGTTTTTAGAGAAAAAAACAATTTTAAATTAAGTGCAACTCAGGAAATGCAGTAAACAGGCTCTAGATGTGTTCCAAGTACTGTTACTGTTACAGATATAAACTTTAGCAAGCCAGAAAATGCCAAAAAGTAGGCGGCAAAGCACTAAAACTTAAAAAATCAGAAGAAAATACTTAATATCACAAAAGTGGCTCCTTTTCTTCTCTCTGTATACAGGAGAGTATACAGAGAAAGAGGTTGGCAAAGAAGAAGTGGGATTGTCAGAGGGATGAAGAAAGTAGACAGGAGTATAAGGAGATGAGGTGCATGGCAAAGATAGAGGTGGCAATGGCTAAGGATAAGGCATATGAAGAGTTGTATGAAAGGTTGGACACTAAGGAATGAGAAAAGGACCTGTACGAATTGGCTAGACAGAGGGACAGAGCTAGGAAAGATGTGCAGCAGGTAAAGGTGATAAAGGCTAATGAGGGAAACATACTCATGAGCGAGGCAAGTGTGTTGAGGAGATGGAAAGAGTACTTTGAGGGGTTGATGAATGAAGAGAATGAGGGGGAGAGAAGGTTGGATGATGTAGGGATAGTGAATCATGAAGTAAAATGGATTAGCAAGGAGGAAGTAAGGATAGCTCTGAAGTGAATGAAGAATGGAAAGGCTGTTGGCCCAGATGACATACCTGTGGAAGCATGGAGGTGTTTAGGTGAAATGGCAGTGGAGTTTAAACCAGATTATTTAATGAAATCTTGGAAAGTGAGAGGATGCCTGAGGAATGGGAAAAAAGTGTTTTGGTACAGATTTTTAAGAATAAGGGTGATGTGCAGAGCTGTAGTAACTACAGAGGGATTAAATTGATCAGTCACAGCATGAAGTTATGGGAAAGAGTACTGGAAGCAAGGTTAGGAAGGGACATGATGATTAGTGATCAGCAGTATGGTTTCATGCCAGGAAAGAGCACTACAGATGTGATCTTTGCTCTCAGAGTGTTGATGGAGAAGTACAGAGAATGTCGGAAGGAGTTACATTGTGTTTTTGTAGACTTATAGAAAGCATATGACAGGGTGCCTAGAGAGGAGTTGTGGTATTGTATGAGGAAGTCAGGAGTGTCAGAAAAGTATGTAAGAGTGGTACAGGATATGTATGAGGGTAGTGTGACAGTGGTGAGGTCTGTGGTGGGAGTGACGGATGGGTTTAAGGTGGAGGTGGGGTTACATCAAGGATCAGCTCTGAGCCCTTTCTTATTTGCAATGGTGATGGACAGGTTGACAGAAGAGATCAGACAGGAGTCCCTGTGGACTATGATGTTTGCAGATGACATTGTGATCTGTAGTGAGAGTAGGAAACAGAAGAAGGAGACCCTGGAGAGATGGAGATATGCTCTAGAGAGAAGAGGAATGAAGGTCAGCAGGACTAAGACAGAATATATGTGTGTGAATGAGAGGGAGGATAGAGGAATGGTGAGGATGCAAGGAGTAGAGGTGGCGAAGGTGGATGAGTTTAAATACTTGGGGTCAATAGTTCAGAGTAACGGTGAGTGTGGAAGAGAGGTGAAGAAGAGAGTACAGGCACGATGGACTGGGTGGAGAAGTGTGTCAGTAGTGATTTGTGATAGATGAGTACCTGTAAGAGTGAAAGGGATGGTCTACAAGAGGGTAATGAGACCAGCTATGTTATATGGGTTGGAGACAGTGGCATTGACAAAAAGGCAGGAGTTTGAGCTGGATGTGGCAGAATTAAAGATGTTAAAATTTGCACTGGGTGTAACGAGGGTGGACAGGATTAGGAATAAGTATACTAGAGGGTCAGCCCAGGTTGGAAGGTTTGGAGACAAAGCCAGAGAGGCATGATTACGTTGGTTTGGACATGTGCTGAGGAGGGATGCTTAGTATATTGGGAAAAAGATGCTAAGGATGAAGCTACCAGGTAACAGGAAAAGAGGAAGGCCTAAGATAAGGTTTATGGATGTGGTGAGAGAGGACATGCAGGTGGTTGGTGTGACAGAGCAAGATGCAGAGGACAGGAAGAAATGGAAACAGGTGATCTGCTGTGGTGACCCCTAACATGAACAGCCGAAAGAAGATGATGATGATGACTGTCAGCCTGTCATATGGTGCATGGTCTTTGCCTACACATGTTACCTAGGTATGGTAATGTCAACCTGTCATATGGTACATGGTCTTTGCCTACACATGTAACCTAGGTATGGTACTGTCAGCCTGTCATATGGTGCATGGTCTTTGACTATGCACGAGAGAGCAGTGGGCTGTGCTGTCAATGCAGAGTGAACACAAAGCTCAAGGGAGAGGCATGTCATCGAGCATTAGTACCATGACCCCCACCATGTCCCAGACTTTAGTGCTACATTGGGTATCAGTCAATGGACTTGCAGTTCAGTGATCCAGGCACAAATAGATGCCTTTGATGTCATGTTGAAAATAATTAGTGTGATATATAGCATACGAGATGACATATGCAAGGGCCTCTAATGCCTGCATACTGAGATTACGTATACACACCTGCTAAGGTCATTATCTGTTTCAGCCACCATGTTGCCTGGTCCTGCAGCCCACCATCATTACATAACATTGATTACAATATTTTTTATCTCATAAAGGAGATTTCTATAGTCTATACTCTTTGAAGGAGTGAAGACATAAATATTTTAAGAAACAAGTAAGCTGGAGGAAGACTATGAAGGAAGTGTGTTGAGTGAAGAAGATGAGGAAAAAGGAGGAAGGACAGTCAATGTAGGTGTAGAAAAAGAGCAGTTTTCCTAGTGTTTCCCACTGTGTTTGCATATGTAGATTAGGAGGATACATATGACACAAAAGTGGAAGATGCAGCAGATGCAGCTCAAGGAGAAGCAGGGTGCAGAGTAGGATGGACAGAGGACAAATGAGGTATACTGGTCATCGTCCATATTGTATGTGCATATATAGGTTTCCTTTAGATGTCAGATAATTTTTTTCCTGAATGTTCTATAACTATTTGTTTAATATTTTGTGGTGATTTCAATTTGAACAAGTGATTTTACTGTAGCTTTTCTCTTCCATTGCTATTATTTAATAGGGGCAGAAGAACAACGGCATGCTTTTTTTCTTTTTTTGATGATTGAAGGCATTATTAGTATCACTGAAGAGAGCATGGGAATTTTTGATTTGCAACTTGCATTTTAGTGAGAGGAAATAGTATTCATAAAGAAGTTTGTAGGACAAGGTTGGCAGCAGCAAAGTGGATTGGGCTGTGGTGGGGAAACATTAATTGTGGACTAAATCATTTGGGTATTACGGGATGTGTGTAGAGTAATTACTGGAAAGCACATTCCAGTTTTGGAATAAGCAAATTTTTGGCCAATGCTCCTCTGGTATTATGGATGAGATGTTTGTAAATAAAGTAGCCAGCATTTAAATCTATTATTAAAACTTTATTATAATGGTTTCAGTGGAGAAGCAGAGTAGGATCTGTCATGAGTCCTGGGTAAATATAGTGTTGGGCTATGCCTAGGGGATTTTTCTGGTGGTGGTGTATGTTAAGAGTTTTGAAGAATGAGATATTTCATGTGTACCAAAAGCCAGGACAAGGCAGTCAAGGTCATACACTTTTACACCATCCTTGCACGGGGTGGTGATGGCAGTACCATTCCATGAAAAGGACTTTCTATGAGACTGTAACTATCCATAGGCTACATCCTACCCACCTGTGGACCCATGTCATATGTAATGTTCATGCTCCTGCAGTACAGTCCCATGTGCTGCACATGTATCTCCCTGCACCACTAATGTACAGCCACCCAGACCATCCTGTGGATTGAGGAATGGCATAATAGTGAAGGTGTTCACCTCACAGACACAAGGTACAGGCCTTGATTTTCACTATTAAGGGAATTTTGATACACTTGAAATGGCCCACAAAGGCAGCTAGACTAGTACTTACATAAAAACATGGCTATTTGTTGCCATCCCAGCTGGAAGCTACACCCAATGCCTATGCCCAGCTTCCCATAAACTTCCAACTGTATCCCTGAATAACACAACCACCTCCCCTACTCCTTCCTCCATTCCTCCTGTATAGCTATATAGCCATTGCTGATCCCTGTCACTGAGTTTCTCCCCACAACTGCAGTTGATGATGACAACTGTGGCCTAACCATCCCTTTGTGCTGTATGGGTTAGGGGATCAACTTCTAAAACTTGGAGTTTCAAAACTTTGAACTTCAAATGGCTGAGACCAGAAGATCAACGTTTTGAAACTTTGAAAACAAAATTGAATGAAAGAAATAAAGAAAGAAAGAAAGAAAGAAAGAAATTATATTTTTTAATGTTTTTGCAGGGGGTAAACCTCACTGCAACCCTCACACCCCCTCTCAAAAAATATACCAACTCCAAGATCTCACTACAGTGATGAAAATGGTAAATATTCCATTCTATGCTGTATGATGAATTCCATTCAAAATGTTCAAAGTTTCAAAACTTTGATCTTATGGCCTTGGCCATTTGAAGTTTGAAGTTTTGAAACTTTGAGCTTCTGAAGGGGATCCGGGCTAGGTAATGTCTTATGTACAGCATGACCAGTCAGTGCACTGTACAACATAGACTCAGCTTAATACTCCCTGCTTCAGTTTTACTGTATGTTATATATGGTGTCACTTCTTTGCCAGCACTGCTGTGCACTGTATCCACCTGAGCTTTCCATGGGGTTGCTCTGCATCTGGTTCTTCCAATGACACCTCACCGTGTATCTCATCCACTGCTGGTTCCAAGTCTGTCTGGGACTCTGATGGTGACTGCATACTGTAGCTGTTTGCATAGAACTATGTTTTGCAGTGTAGCATAGACTACAAATACCTTGCTTCAGGTCTCCAGGTCATACTACAGTACACTGCCAAAAGTATCTAGTCAACAGAAGTGGGCCTTCAGCACTTCAGAAACATGATCAATCATACTGCAAGTCTCCACTGGTGTGGTGCTGTTTGACATTTTCAACATGGCCTGAGGGTGCAACCCCAGGCCATATTTGGCATCACCTACAACTTACAACACTAAACAACTTTATGAGTCGATTCTTGTCTACACACATCTTGACATATTTTTGAAGTCAGGTGGAAAGTGCTTACTTACCAGTTAGATGTTCCAGTGAGATGTCACCCTCAAAGCACTGAAATAGGTTACATATGTCCCATATGTGGAAACTGTGGCAAACATCCTGTCTGGTGCACACCTTGTTTATTATACCCTGTGCATTGGACACTACTGGGCAGATGCTGAAGAGAAAACACTTCTGGCTGACATTCTAGGTGTAATGTGGACAATGCAATGCCTTGATGCATGGAATGGTGTATTTTATGAAACTTCTACATAGACGTGTTTCATTTATCTGAAATCTCAGAACTATATTTGCTTCTCTACATGGTGCAACATGACATCAAGTAACATGTGTAGGATTCATGAAACAGTTGCCTTTGAAACTCCTACTGTGCCTCTGATGGGTGCTAGAAAGTCATGCTACACAGACCTTACCAACTATAGAGGTAGGAATTCCCATGTATCCCATGCAATTCCATGTGAAGACAGCACATGTTTTCAAGCTCCCTTAAGTTGTCACTGTCCACATGATAGTAATTAGATATATTCTTGTCATTAAAGTGGTAGTAGGTCATCCAAAAAAGAACCCACATATGATACAGCCAATACAAATGTTAATCCTAGTATCTTAGAGTGGTCAGTGTATCTGTTCACCAGAAATTCATGATGCATAGATGTGTTGTTTTATATATTTCCTGAATCACTCCGCTGTGCTTTCTTCCCTCATTTGCTTGTGCAATTGATCTCTTTTCCATAATATCTTTAATTTATATACCATTATATGCTCATTTGCAAATGATGCTGACTGCAGTTATTTTTGTGGTAGTACAATTATGCAAAATGCATTTCTGAATTGCCTCCACTCTGCATATTGCACTCTTTGTCTAGTGCAGTGCACTAATTGTTTTCAAATACCACCTCATATTTGTTATCCGTTATACTGACTATATCGGTCTTGGTGAAATGGATTGTGTTTTATAAAGCAATCAAGAGTATATTTGTATATTCAGTATAGTTAAACATGCTTGGAGTTATTGTTTTGTACTCCCCTGCATCATCCTATTTCCTCCTACCCCTGTGCCACCATACATTCTTGGGTCTGATAGCTTTTCCTTGAACTCTCCCATTCTACCCTGATTAAGCTTGGGCCTGTCGAGGAATATAAGGGCATCACTGGGGGTCTCACTCTCACCTTCCATCAGGGAGTTTTCACTTTTATTTAACCTACCTGTTTCCCTTCACCCAATAAAGATCACATGGTTATACCCAAGGGGCAGACATGCAATGGAGATGTGCAGCATTTTGCCTCACCTCTGTGATGATCACTGATGGGAATTCCCACGCAACCCTCCCCCTCCCAGATGTACACACCCATCCCTCCTTGCTGCTTCATCAGTCACCCAAGTCACTAATTGTACCTGGGTTGACTGGGCCATAGTCAGTGCTTTATCCTTCTATGCCACTGGAGTGATTAAATTCAGTATAGTTTAACATTGAGAAAATGTATAGGATACTGCTTGTTCAGTCCTCATGTATTACATGCATGCTGTGTTTTGTGTGCATGAGATATGCCAGAAAGTAAAAAATGTGTCAGTGATATGTGTGTCCTATGTAAAGGACAGTCACATATACACAGCAGTATATTTGGTGTGAACCTTGGCTTTAGATGATTGTCACTGTTTTGCTGACACCCCAAACCCACATGCAAAAATGAGAAAAAAGAGTTGTGAATGGATGGATAAATGTTTGTATGTGGCAACTTTGTTAGGCAATGACTTTCACAGAAACAAAGGAAAATTAAAATAAAACTTACTGGCTTAATCATCCTCATTCTGTTGTAGTCTGCCATTAGATACAGTACTTCAATGTTTTCATTTTATTTGTCAAATTAACCCAGAAAAACTCCTCTAAAAATGTTGTTTAAATATCCATGCTTATAGGAAAAATACTTGCAATATAAATAAAGACTAGCAGTGAAACATCTGTCTGTCCTATTTGCATCTAGTCTGTGTTTTTTATAATTATTTCCTATTGCTATCTCCCCTTTTCAACTTACCTTTTACCAATAAATCCATATTTTATGGCCATCATTCTCTTTGCTGTCCTTTAAGATTTTATACTCTCAGTCACCTGTTTATCTGTGGATAACCGTTTGAAGGTGAAACTCATGTAACTGCAGCCCTTTGAACAGTGAGGCAAACTGTGGGCTTCCTGACTTGTGATCAAAGCACTTAGCATCAATAGGCATGTCAGTGATGGCAATGCAAAATAGTGACTGCCGGAACACTCAAAAGAAGGTGTGAGGAAGTAAATAAGTACATAAAGAAATGATGGTAGTGGCATGAAGACTGTGGAAGCAAATAATTAAAAAAAAATGAAATAACAAACGTGATGGATAACAGTAAGTAAATAAATAAATAAATAAAGGTAGGCATTAGTCAGAAAATATACCCACAAGCACAGAAAATAATGATCGTTTTATGGAATGAGTCTACACAATGAAAAGTAAAATAAAAACATTGTTTCTGTGTAGGTGGGCCCAAACCTTTGATGCTGCCTTCAAAGAACTGTGTCATCTGCCACTACAGTAATGAAGAACCAGTGGACCCTGTTTGCAATTAAGTTCTTCAGTCTTAGATCTTTATATGCTCTAAGGTGCTACTTTGAGCGTTCATATCTGCTTTTTGACATGCTGGCTTTCCCTGTTTTGCAGAGTCGCTGATTAGAAACGTTGATGTTGTCTGTTTGCTGGCATGACTGCTGACATAAACTGTTTCTATCACAAGTTAGGGAGTGCTAATTGTGTAAAAAGGAGTACATGTGTAGCCAGCCTGAGTTAATGTTTTTTACAGTATTTCCCTTACTCTGAGGTGCAGCAGCTCAGAATCAGTGTATGTAAGTAGCGGGAGGGAAAGAAGTACAGCCCCCCATGTGGAAGAACACAAATATTATTTCTCATGTCTGATAGTGACTTTTTATATCTACTCTACTGTTTGTTGTTTTACGTTTATTTTTTGTAATTATGCCACTCAGCATTATGGGTCCTATAGTTCAATTACTTAATGGTACATACTCCCATAAGTATTTATTCAGCTAACTTTAATATTTTTTCCACATCTGTCTCTTTACATAGTTCTAATACCCCTATTGTCGTTGCTTTTTTTAACTAAAAACACATAAAATATCAGCAATGGTCTCTACTTTTTCTTTCTGAAATCTCCTTTGTTCCTCTCATGTCCCCCATACACACATTCCATTTACCATTCATAGAACTATTTCTACATATAGGCTCATGTGTAAATAGATACTTAATAGTATGTTGATCAACGAGGTTTTTAAGATGCCCAGCCTTACATTCCCATGGTAGTTTTAGCCCTTATATTTTGTGTACAAATAACACAGAAATGGGCAGAACAATGATATGCTGGGACATTTACAAGTTGTCCCTATTTAGGAGGGACAAGGCTGCTAAACTAGGGGTGAATTCATGGTTACACATCCATTTGTCCAAACTGGTACTGTGCTTTATGTGTATGTAGAAAACAGTTTCATAGAAATGGAATTCTTTGTGACACATACCTGTCCGACCAGCACGTTCTATTTATGTTGCACAAGAGACTGAGATCCCTTGAGTGGGTGTTTATGCCACCACTGGACTTACAAATGTGTAATAGGTCTAACAAGATAGGGTCTGTTGAGGATATATGCATGAAGCAGAGCTCGACTCACAATCATGTATGATACCTAGATGAGGGACAAGGCTTTGATATTGTCTAAATAATTTATATGATTTGGGCCCTTGATTTTCTTAGTGATGAAGCTTTGTGATCATTCCAGTGTTTGGACAAGTACATACTAAATGTGTCATTATGCTCAATGTTCATCCTAATGAGTGCTGAGTACAGTGAAATGATCACAACCTTGGACCTGGATGCTACACATTTAAATATAAGCTGTACAATGAAATGGTAATCAAAGGACAGTTCATTATCAACATAGGTTCCTAGATTCCTTACTACAGTATCAATTTTGGGGGGGTGTTGTCAATGTGAAAGTTACAAGGCTAGTCAAGCTTGTCAAAGAATGCAATTATACATTTCTTGGTATTTAGTTTTAGTCCATGGTTTTGACACCATCTATTTGTTTGGGACAGGGCATCTTGGAGGACCATGATTTTTTTCTGAGGAGATTATCATGGTACCAAGTTTAAACTCAGCTGCAAACCTGGTCAGCCACAAGCCCTTAACATTAACGTTGACCTCTGAGAATAAAATGCCAAACATGAATGGCCCAAGGACTGAAACTGAGGGTTCACTAGTAGTGACAGATGTTTTGAAAGAGGTATAGCCACCCACCTTTGTTACCTGGGTTCTATCTGTGACTCAGTTTGCTATCCAATGAGTTACACAGGGATTGACATATAGTTTGGAGAGTTTACCTACAGTACCATAGTGTGCAATGATGTAGAATGCCTTTAAGAGGTCTGGATATGTGGTGAGTTTAGATTTGCCCTTGTCCATATGAGATGTAACTTGTGCAATATAAAAATGTAATACCAAACTAAGGATTACATTTTGATTACCATATGTAATTCCACTAATTTATCATCACATTTCCATTCATTCCAATATAAATATTTGTCAGCCAATAAATTTACTGTATAACCTTAAATTGTACTGCCCAGAGCAAACTGCAATGGGCAGTTGTGTGAATGCCATTTTGGATAAAAGAACACTAACTGAAGTGTCATTTTACTAAACATTTGTAAAGTTTTCTTTCCTTGTAGGAGGAGAAGCTTCCAACTCTACCTTCCATAGCTAATTCATGGAGCTTTGCTCCACTATACTTTTATTTAATACTGTCATCTCCATGGCCAGTGTATCATGGAGGAAAGTTTATTTCTGACATAAAGCAACCTCTTTCAAATAACACAAAATTGAAGCAGTTGCACATTATTGCACATTTGGTGTACAAACCACCAGCTTGCTGTCACTTAATATTTATTCATTAAATACTCTTGAAATGTTCATAGGTAAGTACTAGACAGTCAGTCTACTGACCATTACAAGCTTAGCCAATAAACAATATTCAAAATTTTCCTTCAGCCTATAGGAGGGAAACACAAAGCAGGATCCAGCTCTAGGTAACCCAGGCAGTTGCCTGGGGTCCACTGGCCAGGAGATGCCACAATATTTTATTTTAATTAAAAGAAAAAAAAAACATTTCTTCTTTAAGGATTCACTTTGCATCACGCATGGAAACTTAACTTTCCCCTTCTTTTTCTATGTGTGTCACAAAACATGCATGCAGTTACACTGTGTGTGTGTGGGATGCACCACACTTAACTTTCCCTTCTTGTGCTGTTCTGCTCACATGGAATTCAAATGTAGATTATACCATGATCCCCCCAAAACGTGCATGCTGATTGGCCAGCGTGCCCGTTGTAAATCGACTTTTTTCCATTAGTATAACTCGGTTTTTTAAAACACTGTCTCGCTATGTTAAATGGGTTTAACAGGAGATCTCCATTGCTTATTTTAATAAACCCATTCCTATAATAAAAAAAAAAAAAAAAAGCAGCGGAGATCTTGCTTTCACATCTGCGGAAGGGCAATAAACAGGCATTATACTATGCCATTATTTAAGAAAAGTAATAGTTTCTTTTCTTAAATAATGTCATATAATAGCAATAACCACTTCTGGGTAATAAATTTACCCACGGTTGGCTTTGTTTGGTCCCTCGGGCGAACCACGCCAACTGTGGGTAAATTTAGCATTACCCACACCCAGGTGTGGGTTATTGCTATATTAACTCTCTTCCACTGCTCGCACAGAATGTAGAACAACTCCACTATGGAACAACTCTCTTCCACTGCCGCTTACACACACTTAACTTTCCCTTCTCCTTCGCAGAATATGCTGCTTGCACAGAATGCCTAGTAACTATGAAGCTGTTGTTGATTTGTCAGGGATTCCCTATTACAATATTACCAGTTTAGCATTTTTTTTAATTTAAAACAGACAATTTATTCTTCATGGGCAGCAGGTACTGAATTTGTACATGAAACAATGAAATGCAAAGTTGTTTGCCAGCAGCAGTGTCTTCAGTTACATATCTCTTTAATGTGGAATTATTCAGAAGACTTTTACTTCTGCAGAGATTGTCCACATTTACTGATATTGGTGGATTGTAATGAGAGAAGCTTGACTGGCCCTTTATGGTTAAACTTTTCTGAAATCAATAATTTTGTCATTATTGTTTCATAAGTTTTGTTTCATTGCTTACTGGAAAAATATTCAAATCTACAAATTTAAAACACACTCTAACAAGTGGTGCTGTATTATACAAGGAATATAATTTAATACAATCAGGAAGGTGACTCAAAGAACACATGCATACATGTATTGTCCTGAAAATGAGTGCAAGAGGCCTATAGTTTGAAAACAGCCCAAAGGTCATCTTAATCCACACTGACCAGATGCATTTTTCTTTGAATATCAGTTTCAATGACATTTCAAAGAATGTGAGTTTCAAGGGCAGAGAAGCTTACTCTTCATGCTAAGAAGATTGTATTGTTTTGTTTAGCAAATGGCTATCGGTTTTCATCCTACAAAATATGAAATAAGAGTTTTAAATTAAATCCAAATATGTTTAATCATTGTACAAGTAAAGAAGAAAATCATATGCACATTGACAGGTCTGAACAGTGTTTATGGTAATTGGGGAGAAATAGCCAAGTAATGGGATACTGGAATGGTTATCTGGGAGCAGGGCTGCTGTAGGGGTGATCCATTACTCTATCTAGGGCCCCATTTGATCATGATCTGTCACTGGGGCAACATAAGATAGACTAGGAGAGAATTCTAGGCTGCTTATCTGCTTATGTAGGTTACCTGAAGGGGCAAGGTTACTGCACTACTTCACATGCAGTTCAAGTTTGTTCCATAGGTGGGAAATGCATTGGGATATAAATCTATCATGCCAACACGTCTTATCTGCTGATGAATATTTTGTTTCTTTAAGCAGGCATTTAAGGAAACCTTTGTTCTGTGAAGGAACAGGATGTCACTACTACACTAGGCAGGTCTCATATTTTTTATCCTTTAGCCAGATCCATTATTGTTACCAGCTTTCTCTCTCTCTCTCTCTCTTCCTCTGTCCATCTTATACCAAGAATAGGTTAGTAACCCATCCTGTTTTGCTTTACCCCATTTTATGTATTGACCAGTATAGAATCTCAGTCAGCTTTTGCCCTAGCCAGCCTGATAGCACTAGGTATTTTGAGACAGCTTAGTAAGTCCCTCATGTTTAACAAAAACTCTCTATTGCTACCTGATAATTTATTTTTATTGTATATTATTTGTATTTGCTTACTGGGGCGGACCACTAATCTCCATGGGCCTTTATCAGACTCACCCCAGTAATACTGTCTGGTTAAGTGACTTGCTAGGAGTCACAGCTAGGCAATGGAGACTGATGGAATCAAACTCTGGATCCCTGGCAAAAGCTTGTTGAGAACTCCTTAATCCTCTGTATCAAGTGCAATGACTCAGTGTGTGATAGGTGGAAGTAACGTGGGAGCTACCTCCTCACCAGAAAGCACATTTGGTAAGCACAACAAACACGCACACACAATGCACATAGCATTTTCAGTAAACCATCATATGCTGAGGTTGTTAAGAGAAAATGATCTAAGCCTTCTAGGCCAAATCTAAGAGACATGTGCAGCACATCTCTTAACCTCTTAGAACAAAATGTCTGGACAAAGACAAAACTAATGGGGGTGGGACAAAGATCCAAAAATAGGGACAATTTTTAAATATTGCTGGTATAAACTTAGAAAGTTGCTAGAAGAAAATATATTGTGTTAACGTGCATTTTCTGAAGGATATGAAGTCTGCAACGTAAATACCTGTCATTATTTACTGAATTCAATCCTCACTGATTTACCACAAAAATCCAGAAAACTACAAGATTTATGAGGGACAGCCCAAATATGAGGCAAAAATCTAGACAGTTGAGAAGTATGCAGTTAAATTAATAACAGATAAAGTCTTACCACAAAAACACAGGGCAATAAGGGAATGGAAGGGAAGAAATCAAATGCCATCATGGAAGTCTCAAACAGAGAAAACAAAAACGCAGTTAAGACAAGATGTGTCGCTGTTAGAAGACACAGAAGATGGAACAGATCAAGAAAAATACTTAGAAAGATAGGCATGATGAAAGCAATGCCCAGAAACAGAAGAGACCAGGATCTCGATTGTACACTATTGCAAATGATAAACTATAGCTGTCAACACAGACAGTTATACGCAGATGAATATAGATGAAAAGTACAAAATAATCAATTTATTGTCAACCCAAAACGTTTTATAGAGAATTTGAAAACAAAGCAAAAGGAATATAAGCACCACCAAAAAAAGAAAAAAAATAGATACATTTTGGAGAAATATATATGTAGATCCTATTGAACATAACAAAGATGCTGAATGGATATAAGGCATAAAAGAAACATTAAGAATTTCAAATGTACAGGATGAAAGGGAATGAAGTAACGGCTAGAGAAACTGAAACAAAATAATAAAAGCTTCTAAACAGAAAACCCCAGGCTCAGGTGGAGTTCCTAACTTCTGGCTATAGGCTTAACATCATTAAATGAAGATTTGGCCCTGAGTAAGAACTATTTATATTGCACCCTGAACAGATGCCAGGCTGGTTATCAACAGGAAAAACAATAGTCCTTCTTAAGAGTGAACTTGTAAGATTTCTTAAAAACTAGAGACCAATAACTTGCCTTCCAAAAATGTATAAACAATATACTAAAACTGATGCCAACAGAGTTTATAGTCATTTAAAAGAAAACGTAATCATGGCAATAGAACAAAAGGGTAACGAAAGAAAGCCGTATGGAACAAATAATCATTTGTTGTTAAATAAAGTCATAATGGAGAATTGTAAAAGGGGAAGGATTCTAATTATGGCATGGATTGATTACAAAAAAGCATCTGACAGAATCCTACATTCATGGATAAAGGAGCGCTTATAGATGTATAAGATATACCCTGCAATGATCAATTACATTACAGTGACCATGAAACAGTGGCAAACCACTTTGCAGCTAAGCCATGATACAGGACAAACTAGTGTCCCAGAGATAAAAATTCCAAGGGGGATATTCCAGAGTCACTCTTTGTCACCACTGCTCTTTTGTCTTGCCATTAACCTATTAAGCTGTCTACTTAACAGATTAGATCATGATTATAATTTGGGTCCCAGAAAACAACAAAGTGTAAAGACTTCTTATCTTCTTTTTGTGGATTATTTAAAACTATACAGCTCATCAGATGAGGAGCTGAAAGTACAGCTGCAAGTGGTCAAAACTTTCTAAGATGATATAAGAATGTCCTTTGGTCTTGATAAATGTGCAAAAGCAACATACTGGAAGCAAGAAAGATGAAGCACCAAGACAGTATCAGTCTGGAACAGGAACATGATGTAAAGGAACTTGAGCAGGGAGTTATAAATATTTTGGAACTGATGAAGGATTGATAATAAAATATGAACAAATGTGAATAAAACTCAATAAGGAATATTTTAGAAGACTAAAATTAATATGGAAATAGCCTTGACATCTAGGAGCAAGGTACAAGCTATAAACCAATTTGCTGTTCCTGTTCTAACTTACAGTTTTGGGGTGATTGACTAGCCCCAAAAGGGATTGGATCAGTCGAACAGGAAAACAAGAAAAATGCTTCAAGTTTATCAAATGTTATATAAAATTCAGTGTATACCAAGATAAGGTATTTCACTTTCTGAAGGAGGCATGGGCCTCCTCAAAACTGATTGCACGTATAGATCTGCATGTGTAAGACTGCATGCATATCTGCTGACCTCACCAGATCCAAACAGTGAAAGTTTTAAAACATAAGGTGCAAAAGTCTAAGATGACTTCTCTGCTTAGTTTAGCAGAAGCATATCGGGGTCAAGCAGGAATTGAAATCAAACAAGAAGACAAAAATCAAGCAGCAACCGAATGTGCCAAAAGCAAAAGAAAGGATATAAGGAGAAGAATCAGATGATAAGACAAGAAATGTGGCAAAGGAAAATATAATTGCAAGCAGAGAAAACTTCTAGAACAATCCCCATATCAATCATGACCATATGCAGGAATGGTTAAGGAGAGGTTAATGTAAAACAAGGTTAATATTGGTGACTAAAGATAGTGGACTATGTACACACTGGGTTACAAAGTCCATTGAACATGTGGAAGAAACAAACAAATGCAGGTTGTGTAAAACAGAACTGCAAATAGTCCCACATCTTGTTGCTGGGTGTGATACACTAATGGCAGAGGATCTGTATACTGAAAGGCCTAATTGCATTGGGGATTGTGTAAACATTACAATACTGAAGTAGGTGAAAAGCATTCAAAACATGAGCCACAAAGCATTATAGAGAACGATGAAGTTTATATCACATGGGATCACACATTATCAACAGTTCAAAAACAGGTACGAGAAAATCAGATACAGAACTCCATGAAAAGAAGACAAAAGTAACATAGATCATCGAAATTGCTGCATCCACTGATTACAAAAGAGAGGCATAAAGTCATAAAATACTGGGATTTGCAGGTAGAAATGAGAGGAATGTGGAAGGATAGACAAACACTTCCGAAAATAGTTGGAACAATGGGTCTCATAAAAAAAAAATTTACAGTCGTAGTTAGATATGCAACTGATAATCTGTATAAACTGCAAAAGTAGTCAGTTCTGGGCACATTGCAGGTGCTGAGAAGAGCACTTTTGGCTAACTTAAAAAACTGAAACAATACTAATTTTACAATCTTTAATCATACTTTGACTTAGAAATGGGGTCCATTCCTGTCATGATATTAGAATCCCAAAAGGGCTGGAGAAATTAAACCGCAAATGATATGGGTGGCATCCCCAACCTCCCCCAGGCTATCCTGCATTTCCTTCAGCTCTGTTTCATGCTAGATCACCACTGGCTCTGTCTTTCCTGTGTTACTTAAGATGTCTGCCTTTCCTTTTGTTTTAGGTTCATACTCATCTGTAGCTTTCTTCTGGCTTCCTTCCTTTTCTACAAGCTTCCTTGCCTTTATGCTCTTGCTTATTCTCAACTCCCTAAATACACCAGGTCTCCTCATGTCTACTGTTCAGTGTCTTACTTTGTCCTGATAACTTTTACCCATGTCTAGCTATTCCTTACCCATTCCTTCCTAATGTTTTCAATCTGATAAGCCACCTGTCTACTTGGCATCCTCTAGTCTGCTGGCTGCCCTCTGCAGTGCCCAAATACTTTCTGGAAGCTTACCCAGTCTCCCATCGACCTTTTTCAGTTACCACAAATATCGCAGTGTTCAGCTGCTGCCCACAACCTAAACAACTTACTCAGCTGTTTACTGCTCTGTTCCTGCTGCTTGCCATTCTTCGTCCCCCCAAGCTTTTACTCTTGTAAAATCATTTTCTTGATTTTTAACTCCTCCTGCTTTTACACTCTGACCCTTCTGTTTCAGAGTATGTTCATTATGCTGCCTTGTTCCTTTAGGTACTGCACTGCTGCAAAGAAGTGTGATATACCAGCTCTTACTGTATATATTATAGTTGTAAAATGCATATCTTTCAAATGGGAAATAAAAACTGAGCATAAAACAACTGCATGCATTTACAAATACTTTCACTAAGAGATACTATTGCGCAGAGACTTGTTTTTCTTGATGACTGCAGCAAACATTCTGTAGGGCTTTATTAAAATAGACTCTAACTTGTTATACCTGATTTAGAGAATATTCAACATACCATCATGTCAGCAACAGCAGGGTAGCTCATGAGTATATTTTCTGCATAGTTATTGCTGCCATGTTTAACATCATTTCAGCAGCCGTGTCCAGCCCACATGAAGAAAGTCAATGCAGTTGAGCATCATCCAAAACCATCTTCATTACAGCATCACTGTCATTATCTATGCAAGGCCCAGATTCTGTCATCCATTTTCAGATCTCCTTCAGTGGCAGCAATGAATTAATTTAAAAGTACTGCATGAATTAATTGAAAGACAATAATCTGTTGCACTGGGATTTCTGATCCCAGCTCTACTGAGTGATTAAGACCTGGCAATTAAAAATAATTTAGTCAAGGACTGAGAAGAGAGAATGTTAAATATAAAATGTAATTGATTGCACTGAAGTAATATGCTATATAAGTGAATTCAAAAAAGGTTTGCATGAGTGAGACCCTGGAGTAAATGAATAAGTGAAATAACCAGTGTGACTACACTTTTGCTGCTCATTCCTTAAGGTGTCTGCATCTGGAAACCAAGGCACAGAGATATCTAAAATTATAAGTAATTATATATAATCTAAACAGCTGGTATGCCAGTAGCTTTCACAAATACACTGGCCTGTGTGCTAGAAAGAATAGCATATAAAGCTATGAGGAGGATATATACAAACATTTAAAAGAGCATTGCACAAATTATTTGGTATTCTTTTATTTGTACTGGCAAGCTTCCCTTTTTCATGCCTCTTTCCTAAAAGAAAAGCACCATGTTCTTCATATATGTCTTTAATGATATTATAGATGAGTTCTACATGCACAGCTTCAGGCATGCTTAACTGAGAATATATTAGCTTACTGAAAACCTTCTGACTTCTATACTTTCATTTGGAGGTATACCCTGGGTTGTTGTGCTAATAACTATTCAAAAAGTAACCCTAATTTTGGATCATTCCCCCTAATTTCTTGCTTTGAAGTAAAGGTTGACAGGCTAGATAGATAGATAGATAGATAGATAGATAGATAGATAGATAGATAGATAGATAGATAGATAGATAGATAGATAGATAGGGCTATACCGGCAAAACACTGTTAATGAACACAAAAATACTGAACCCACTTCTACAAATACATATTATGCAAAATGTATGTTATATTTTTTTTTTGGCATGGGGACAAGCCCCCATGCACACTCCTCCCGCACACACCTTCTTCTTAAATATATCAACTCGGAGGTCACACAGCAGTGGGGAAAAGTGAATAATCCCTTAAGACCACTGTTAACATTTTCAAAGTTAGTTAACATTTGGCGACCCAAGAACCAGCAAAAAGACTCAGCCAATTCATAGGTCGACCCCCACCCGAAAAAAAAGTCAACAAAAGGAATGGATACCATAGGCAGATGCATGTTTGTCTCTGTGTGTGCATGTGTGTGTGTGTGTGTGTGCATGTGTGCGTGTGTGTGTGTGTGTGTGTGTGTGTGTGTGTGTGTGTGTGTGTGTGTGTGTGTGTGTGTGTGTGTGTGTGTGTGTGTGTGTGTGTGTGTGTGTGTGTGTGTGTGTGTGTGTGTGTGTGTATGCATGTCTGTGTGTGTGTGTGTGTGTGTGTGTGTGTGTGTGTGTGTGTGTGTGTGTGTGTGTACATGTCTGTGTGTGCGTGTATGTGTGTATATGTGTGTGTATGTCTGTGTGTTTGTGAGTGTGCACATGTCTGTACATGTGTGTCTGTGTGTGTGTGTCTGTCTGTGCATATCTGTCAGTCTGCGCACGGGTGTGTGTCTGTGCATGTGTGTCTGTGTGTGTGTGTGTTTGTGTGTGCATGTCTGTGTGTGTGTGCGTGTGTGTGTGTGTGTGTGTGTGTGTGTGTGTGTGTGTGTGTGTGTGTGTGTGTGTGTGTGTGTGTGTGTGTGTGTGTGTGTGTATATGTATCTCCACGTGTGTTTTATAATGCTGAGCATGTTAGTCATGAAGGCCAGTACTCTAAAGACACATGGGATGCAAAGCCAGTTTCATTCTTGATCTTAGTTAACCAAAATAAAAAAAAAATGGAATGGAGACTGCTTTTATAAAAAAAAAAAAAAAAAACAAATACTCAAGAGACACTGCTGGTATATTCCTCGACTTATGACTTAATTCTTTCTGTGACCATTCATAGTTTGCAGCCTTCTATTTTAACTTTTCCTGCTATTATTTTAGGTGCCACTCCTCAAAGCAGTTTTCTCAAGTTTTTCCATGGCCACATATTTCTTTCATATTCCATTACAGAGCTACATGCCCATTATGCCAGTGCAATGAAAATGAATGTGGGTTGTATATTCATTCATTCATTTATTTATTCATTTATGATTTTTTTTTAAGTAGACAAGTGGTCTGATCTACAAGGACCCATTTTAGTTACAGGTCAAAAGCTATATAAAATGAAAACTTTAACAAATACAGGTGCATCAAGATTACCCAGCAATGGCCCAAGTATTATATTACAAAGAGTGAGATATATACACATGCACAGAAAAAAGTTCCTTCCAAATATGGAATTAAGTTGATAGTGTTATTTTCTTGCATCTAGGTCACCACAAAGGAGGTATAAGACAAAATAAGGAGGATGACTGTTTGCTGACAACTGCAAACTGGGTGCTATAATAGAGTCTCTGGCCGACATGGAGATCCTCCAGAAGGGCCTAAATGAGACTGATGCATGGTGTCAAAGCCATGATCTCAAGTTAAATGCAAAGAAATGCATAGTAATCCCCTTTGGAAAAAACAGAGTACCCACAAACTACAACATAAGAGGTAATCCCCTGAAATCGGAAGAAGATATAAGGGATCTAGGGATCCAAGTAGATAGCCAGCTTTCCTTTGATAACCATGTTGCCAAAGTGGTTAGAAAATCCTTCTATGTGACCCATCTGATCACGAAAGGGTTCGCATCAAGATCTAAGGATATAATGGTGCCCCTCTATTCTTCCCTAATCAGACCCATTATTGAGTACTATGCACCAATTGGAATGTACCTGCCTAGACATCTCCAGCAGCTGGAGAGACCACAGAGGTACCTAACCAAGAGGATTACTGGCCTCAAACAGTTGTCCTATGCAGCATGATTGAAAAAGCTAAGACTGTTCTCTGTTGCATACCGCTTTCTCAGAGGTGATCTCTGTCTAACATATAGAGCCATGTCCAACCCAGAATTGTTGAACATGCACCATCTTAGCAAAACCAAATCTACTCGAGCTACACGCTCTAGGGATATAAACCTCAACACAACAATGAATAGAACATGCTGGAGGGATAGATTCCCTTCACAGAGACTTCCCTTACTATGGAATAGGGTCCCGATCTACATAAGACAGAGCCCCTCACTATCACTCTTCAAGAGGAACCTTGATGAGTGGATGGGTAACAGAAATTTCACACCGGGGATCAAACCAACAGCACTACTAGATAGGGGCCAAGGGTACTAGATGCTAGTACAAGGGTCTAGGGAACTACTAAAGGGGCGGTGAATACCGCACAATGTGGCTGGACTAATATATGCCTTCGGGCAAATAGCCCAGTACCAACCTATGAACCTATGAACCTATGATGAAGTGAAGATGGAGTAGAAGACAGAGACAGGCTGAGAAAGATTTTGATGATGAGTACAGAATGGAGGTACAAAACTGGGGGAAATATACTGTACAGGATGACAACATGAGAGCTTTACCAATACAGCAGTGACAAGTGGCTCTCTCTTACTGAGATAATTAGCATTGATTTGCATAAATTTATCGTATTTGTTGGAGCCATGGATATCTGTTGGAAGTACATTCCATAGTTTGGGGCCTAGAATGGAGAATGCATGATGGAGCTGTTATGGGAGAAAACAAGTCTAATTAGGACTGTAATGTTATTAGCAGTAGAGCAAAACAGGCATAACATTTTTTTTCATAGTCTGTGGCTTAGAAGAGAAGCATTACACTAAGAAACAGAAGATATGCCCATTCATGTATAAACAGCCATTTGGCACACATGGGAGGTGTACAGTGGTGGTCATTTTGAGGAAGTAAACTACAGTTTCAATTGGAAAAATTCTGGTAGCCTTTGACAGTTTTTTTGAGCTGTAGACGAGCCCTAATAGGCCATATACCTTTTGGGGTCATAGAATATTTTTACCAGTGGCTGCAAAGCCTTCAAGATTGAGGAAGTGTACAATTTTGCTGCAGCCATAAAGGGTTGAATTAATCTTAGACTTAATGTTGTCTGTGTCTAAGGACATATTAAGAGAGGTATTGGCCAACGGACCTAAGCACTCAAAATAGTGCACCTGCATGGTGAGTTGGTTGATCTGTACAATGTGTAGAGCAACAGGAGAATGTTTTTTAATCTGCAGGGTGTGCCAAAGGACATCAATTTAATTTTCTTTGTACAAAGCATTCATTTTTATCAAAGTATTAATGGAGTTTGTTAAGAATGCCCTTAAGAGTATGTTGGATGGATGGTTGCTGTGGATGTAGTCAAATAAAATGAGGGCATCTACACTACATATGCTTACATGGTCAGTTAATCTGAGGTCAAAGAGTAGTGAGTTTGTGAATATACAGAAGAATATTTGGGCAAGGATTGAACATTGTGTGCTGTCACTATTTATAAAGTGATGTTATGCTGTGAGTAGGTAGCATTTGTGTTTTTTTATAGTAAAGCTTCTGCTATTGAAGTAACTAAAAAAACACTCATTTTAGGGTGCCCAAAGCTGGAGTATACTAGGGAATTAATGAAAACAAAGTGGTTTACAAATAATAAGTCATGGGCTTTAACAAAGTTTGTAAGAATCTCTCCAGTGAATAGCCCATTCACACTGTTAGCAAATATTGTGGGAAAAAGTGCATGAAGAGCAGTTTGCACACTTCTAGTTTTCATAAAACCATGTTTGTGATGAGAAAGTACTAAATAAAGCCAGCTAGCTAATTGTATATAGTTTTAGCGATTGATCTAAGAATGAAAATGATTATGGTCTGTCTTCACAGTCCAGGGAATGTTTGTGGCATTAGTGGGAGATTGAATAGGTGGTACACATGAAAGGAGAGAGATTCTGTATATTGTTTAATGAATCATGGATGCAGTCCATTAGAACTTAGATAACCATGATGAGATAAAGATTTTATGGTTTCTTTTAAGGATATATTTTTGATGTAGAATGAAGGGATATGTTGTGGTGGGCTATAGAAGCTATAGGTCTGCGGGCTGGAGGTCTGATGGAGAATTCTTTGTCAAAATGTTCTGTGGTGATGAATAGCAAAGAGATTCTTGTTTTGGAGTGAGCAGTGAATTTATTGTAACTGTTTCCAAACATTTTAGGGCTTGAAAATGTAAAGGATGTCAGGTATGGAAATAAATTGCCTTCTATCTTCAGATGTATATATTTTTTTTGGATTGGCTTTGTAATGTAAAGCATTTAGAATGGTTTATTAAAGAATGTTCCCGGGATTTAATAAAATCCGTGTAAGCACAGTGTAGAACCTACATGGAATGTATCTGTGTACAAGGCCATGGTTCCCTCTCGGCAGCACACCATGCATATTAATGATGGCGTGCTGCCAAGGGAGAGCCGAGGAACATGGATATTGAATGTAGGTAGAGTTGTAGTGGCTACCCGTGGCTGCAGATGAGAGTGAGGCTCCCTGTAATGCTCCCCACCACTGTTGTAATGTTGTGAAGTGTGTCAACTGTCATCATCATCTTCTTTCGGCTGTTCCCATTAGGGGTCGCCACAGCAGATCTTCTGTTTCCATTTCTTCCTGTCCTCTGCATCATGCTCTTTCACACCAACCGCCTGCATGTCCTCTTTCACCACATCCATAAACCTTATCTTAGGCCTTCCTCTTTTCCTTTACCTGGCAGCTCCATCCTTAGCATCCTTTTCCCAATATACCCAGCATCCCTCCTCAGCACATGTCCAAACCAACGCAATCTCGTCTCTCTTGCTTTGTCTCCAAACTGTCCAACCTGAGCTGACCCTCTGATATACTGATTCCTAATCCTGTCCATCCTAGTCAAACCCAGTGCAAATCTTAACATCTTTAACTCTTCCATATCCAGCTCTGACTCCTGCCTTTTCGTCAATGCCACCGTCTCCAACCCATATAACATAGCTGGTCTCACTACCCTCTTGTAGACCTTCCCTTTTACTCTTACTGGTACCCGTCTGTCACAAATCACTCCTGACACTCTTCTTCACCCATTCCATCCTGCCTGTACTCTCTTCTTCACCTCTCTTCCACACTTACCATTACTCTGAACTGTTGATCCCAAGTACCTAAACTCATCCACCTTTACCAACTCTACTCCCTACATCCTCACCATTCCTCTACCCTCCCTCACATTTACACACACATATTCTGTTTTAGCCCTGCTGACCTTCATTTTTCTCCTCTCTAAAGCATATCTCCACCTCTCCAGAGTCTCCTCAACCTGGTCCCTACTCTCACTACATATCACAATGTCATCTGAAAACATCATCATCCACGGGGCCTCCTGTCTGATCTCATCTGTCAACCTGTCCATAACTACTGCAAATAAGAAAGGGCTTAGAGCTGATCCTTGATGTAATCCCACCTCCACCTTAAACGCATCTGTCACTCACACCACAGTCCTCACCAATGTCACACTACCCTCGTACATATCCTGTACCACTCTTATATACTTCTCTGCCACTCCCGACTTCCTCATACAATACCACAACTCCTCTCTAGGCACCCTGTCATATGCTTTCTCTAAGTCCACAAAGACACAATGCAACTCCTTCTGACGTTCTCTGTATTTCTCCAACAACACTCAGAGCAAATATTGCATCTGTAGTGCTCTTTCCCAGCATGAAACCATACTGCTGATCACTAATCATCACCTCCCTTCTTAACCTAGCTTCCACTACTCTTTCCCATAACTTCAAGCTGTGACTGATCAATTTTATCCCTCTGTAGTTACTGCAGCTCTGCACATCCCCTTATTCTTAAAGTTAGGTACCAAAACACTTTTTCTCCACTCCTCAGGCATCCTCTGACTTTCCAAAATTTCATTAAACAATCTGGTTAAAAAATTCCACTGCCATCTCACCTAAGCACCTCCATGCTTCCATTGGTATGTTATCTGGGCCAACAGCCTTTCCATTCTTCATCCTCTTCATAGCTGACCTTACTTCCTCCTTGCTAATCTGTTTCACTTCCTGATTCACTATCTCCACATGATCCAACCTTCTTTCTCTCTCATTCTCTTCATTCATCAGCCCTTCAAAGTACTCTTTCCATCTACTCAACACACTCTCCTGACTTGTGAGTACGTTTTCCTCACTATCCATTATCACCCTTACCTGCTGCACATCTTTCCCAGCTCTGTCCCTCTGTCTAACCAATCGGTACAGGTCCTTTTCTCCCTCTTTAGTGTCCAATCTCTCATACAAATCTCCATACGCCTTATCCTTAGCCTTCGCCACCTCTCTCTTTGCCATGCATCTCATCTCCTTGTACTCATGTCTACTTTCTTCATCTCTTTGACAATCCCACTTCTTCATCACCAGCCTCTTCCTCTGTATACTCTCCTGTACTTCCTCATTCCACCACCAGGTCTCCTTGTCCTCCTTCCTCTGTCCAGATGTCACACCAAGCACCTTTCTAGCAGTCTCCCTTACTAGCTCTGCTGTAGTTTCCCAGCTATTCGGTAACTCTTCACTGCCTCCCAGTGCCTGTCTTAACTCTTCCCTGAACTTCACCTCACAATCACCCTTTTTTAACTTCCACCATTTAATCCTTGACACTGCTTTCACACACCTCCTCCTCTTCTTGATGACCATCGTCATCCTACAGACCACCAATCTATGCTGCTTAACTACACTTTCCCCTGTCACCACTTTACAGTCTCCAATCTCCTTCAGACTGGCCCTCCTACATAGGATATAATCCACCTGTGTGCACCTTCCACCACTTTTGTACATCATCCTATGCTCCTCCCTCTTCTTAAAATACGTATTCACCACAGCCATGTCCATCCTCTTCACAAAATCCACAATCATCTGACCTTCTGCATTCCTCTCCTTAACACCATACCTACCCATCACTTCCTCATCCCCTCTGTTGACTTCACCAACATGCCCACTGAGGTCCAGTCCAATCACTAGTCTCTCACCCTTGGGTACACTCACCACCACTTCATCCAACTCACTCCAAAAATTTTCTTTCTCATCGATCGCACACCCAATTTGTGGAGCATATGCACTAACAACATTCATCAATTTCAAGCTTCATAAACATCACTCTATCAGACACTCTCTTCACCTCCAAAACACTCTTGGCATGCTGTTCCTTTAGGATAACCCCTACCCCATTTCTCCTGCCATCCACACCATTACAGAACAATTTGAACCCGCCTCCTATATACCTGGCCTATATATATCAATCTTCCTTCTTTCCATCATATCAGCTAGCTCTCTCCCTATACCAGTCATACTGCCAACATTCAAAGTTCCTACCCTCACTACTACACTCTTAACATTCCTCCTCTCTTCCTGCCTTCGGGCATGCCTTCCCCCTCCTCTTCTCCTTCAGCCAACAGTAGCCCAATTTCCGTCAGCACCCTGTTGGCTAACTGTACTGGTGGCAGTCGTTGTTAACCCGGACCTCGACTGATCCAGTATGGAAATATGAAATGCTCTCCGCATAAGTAATTTGAAAGAGGTTTTACACTGGATGCACTTCCTGAAGCAACCCTCCCCATTTATCCGGGCTTGGGACTGGCACAGAGAAATGCACTGGCTTGTGCATCCCCAGTGGCTGGGTTGAAGTGTGTCAACTGTATAATATGACATTTTTATGATGTGCTATGTTTTTTTTTTAATTATTTATTTATTTGTTTATTTTTACTGCATGTTAAAGAGGTGCGGTACAGGGCTGACACCTGGCAGACATCTAAAAATAGAAACTGTGTGTAATTAATTATCATAATGATATATTTTTTATTTATTTTAAATTTCATTTGCATTGTATGGAGTGCAGCAGAGACAAGATGATCTTATACAAACCTAGCTGACACCAGCCAGACATCCAAAAATTTAAACTGGATACAATTAATTATTTATTTATACGTGTGTTTAAGCATGTTTGAGTGGTACAGCATGGTGCTCAGCAATGATAACAGGTAGGCTAGTAATACATGTGAAGGTATAACAGCTTTTATAACATCCAACTAGCTACATGGGTAGAATTACGGCCTTATGTGTAGTAGTTGCTGGGTTCAAGCCAATAACAGGCAGAGTATGACTTTAAATGAATGTAATATATATATTTTTTTCATTTTATGAAACTATTGTGAATTTTGGCATTGCTGCGCTCTGCTAAGCACTGCTCATTCATGGTAAGAAGTGCATAAACATGCTAACAGCTACCAGTGTTTGAGCAGTGCTAAGCCTCACTAAAATCATGGTTCTGTGAGTTTTAATGTTGCTTGGCTTCATGTAGTTGGTTTGTGTGCTGCTAAATCATGCTGTGCTTTTTTGAATGTTGCTGAATGGTGTGTAAGGGTGGGAAAATAGCCCATGTTAAGCCCAACAGTCAGAAATTCTGCAAGTCATTGGAGTTCAGTTAACTGATGGCATGGGTGGTGGTGTTAGCAAAGGTGTGCACTTTCAGGTGCAGTGGTGGGGCATTCAGGAGTCCAGGGTCATGGTCACGATCCTTGTTCAAAACCATGAACCCTAGCTGATGCAGGGTGAATTCTAGGGCTCAAGAGTGTAAGGCAGAGCCCTGGGAGTAGTTAGACAGGGAACCTATCAGTGTTACTGGTATCCCCACACAGGTCAGCAGTGTCATTGCCATTATTATGACCTGAAAAGGAGAAAGAGGGGAACCCTGGACACCTGGGTCCAGGAAACTTGAGATGAGAATGCACCACAAGTATGTATGTCTTCCTCTGTCTTACCAAAATGCAAGTAGAATGTCTGCAAAACTGATATGCATAATAGTGTACTTCTCTCTCAACAGCTGCAGCTGAGAGGGTTCACAGTATCGAGTCACATGCCAGGTGCCTGGCCAGGTTGCACTGTGAGTGTGGTAAGTACAGATTTAGTATGCCAGCAGTAGTACAATAAGTAAGAAAGAGTAAAGCATTTACTGCAATAAAGTATACACAAGAAAAAGTGCAGTGCAATAAATGGGCAAATAGAACTGTAGTGCAATAAATGGTCGATTAGAGCTGCAGAGCTGTAGTGCAATAAATGAACTATAAGAACTGTATTTCAATAAAACAATTACAATACCAATAACAGTAAGCAGAATATTGTTCAGCAGGATTATGTTGTTAAAACCATTGCAGTTGAGCTGTATGCATTGACTGTATATGCTAAGGTTGCTGCAGTCAAGTGCAACACTGTAATAGCTGTAGCCAGTAAATCTAATGACCTACAAACTGTATTGCTTAGCTCATAGTACTATCCAACGCTGTCTCCAGGCCAATATTGGTCACATAATGGTCTCTCTTCCTCAGACATCAGGTAATAAAGTATATGGGTAAGGAAGCCCAGTCCATGGGCAGATATTGTGTGTGGACTTCACAGATATTTCAAACCAATAGCAATAAAATATGTTCACTGGGATTGTTGATTCTAAAATACAGCTTTGTTAATATATGCAGTATGGCTCGATTCCATGCATGTATGTTCTACTGTCACTGCAGTCTAGTATAACACTGTAATAATATTAGAAAGCCAGAGGAATGTCCTGTAACTTGTATTGCTCAATTTTGGGTTTATATATTCATTATCTTTAGTTGTTATTTACTTAGTAAGTGTGTCCAACCTACTGTTTACTTTACCAATTTGTTTTCTCTCACCCTTTATGTACCCAGCTCTCCAACCTGCATGTCCTGTACTAGGGTTTGGGAAATTGCCCTGTCTGACAACCAAGAACCTTATATTTAAATAAAAACTGCTGTCTCTTCCCTAAGCTAAGGAACAGAGCCAAACCTCTCCCTGAGCATCATTCCCACAAGGAAACAAGAAAGTATGTTTACTAAAATATTGTTGTAAAGAATTAATTTGTTTAAAGAAACTCCAGGTTTTTAATGTACACTCCCTAGCCAGGACAGCCAGCAGCCAAAACCTTCACTTCTCCCAACTTCCATACCTTCCCCTCTTATAGCCTCTGCATATATCTCCTGTTTCTCCCTCCTTTTACTTCTAGACCTGCTAGCCTCTATGAGTAGCCAAGGTTGCAATATATCCTTTTGCCCACTAGATGACACCCTTTTCCTAGGACTAATCTCCTTGAACATCTACCTTACTATCTTAATAACTCTCAGGCATCCAGTGTTTCCTATACTTATCTTACTTGCAGTCCCACTCTATCCTTCTACTTTTTACTGTACATCACCCAACTACCCTGCCTATCTCCTCCTAAACTTATCTTAGCAGTCAGCACTCCACTGATTGTTCTCAAAGGGTTTAGTCCTTCACTGGCTCTATCTGCTCCGTTCGCCCTGCGGGCTCATTTCACTCCCCTACCCTGCCCCCAATTCTCCCCCGCCCCCAGTGCTTTTACATTTGTACACCCTAACCACACACCCCATCCATACAACCAATCACATGATCCACTTCATTAAAGTGATATAACCTACTTCCCACTGGTCTTTAACATAGAACACTGTCAGTACTTATCCCTATACATTAACCTATATATAATACCTCCATTATGCCACCAACATCTACCTCACCATTCCTGATGTTCCTACTCTTATTCTCACTCCAACCTTTTCTATCTATACTTTACCTACTTACATTCTATGAACACCTCAACTGCCTAGGATTTCAGTTCCCCATAAGGCAAACCTCCACACCAACACTTGTAGTCTCTCATAGCTATAGAAACACACCCAGCACACCAAACTACCTACCAGCTAAATATCATAGATTGACTCACATCACATTCTATAGTCCAAGAGCTAGGAAATTCCAGAACCTAATATGTAAACTTCTAAAACTTACAATGAGAATACAAGTCCACTCCTTAATAGATGGTGATATTCACCCAAATCTTGGTCCAAACCCTACCACAACTACAGAGTCCTAACACCCCAACTCCTGCTAACACACAAGTGCTCACCAGACCCTCTAACTCACTCCTGATAGCCCATCTTAATACTCGGAGCATAAATAATAAAGTTGCCCACCTGCATGCTCTCATGGATGTACATTGATTTGACATCCTATGTCTCACTGAAACATGGCTCAAGACAGCAACGCAAGACAATGATTTTTTTCCACCCAAATACAATATCTTGAGACTAGACTATAAAGTTAAGAAGGGTGGGGGAGTAGCTATTCTATATAAATCTGTATTACAGGTGACCTCTATAGACTCTAAACCACCAATAAATAGTAATGCATAAATCCTTATTTCCAAGATGCAACTTAATAAATGTAAATCCATCTATATCATCTGTGTTTATCTTCCCCCAGGTAATAACTCTAACACCCTAGAGGATATCCTTAGTTGGCTTTCTAATACCTACCCACAAGAAACCATAGTACTCGGTGACGTTAATATCAACTGAAGAAGCTGTACCTCTGAGCAGCCAACTACTCATATTAACCTGTAATATTTTACTCATACCATTACATCCCCCACAAGGACCAATAAACTTAATAACAAGGAAAGCACCTTAGATTGGATTCTCATAAATAGTCATCACCAAACTTACAAAGTAGGGACCCTCCCCCAAAGATATAAGTGACCATTCACTCACCTTCATAATCAGATATAAGAGTGACATTCCAAACCCAACCACCTATAGGACAATAAGGACCAACAAGAATTTTAACCCTGACAGCTTTCATAAAAAACTTACAGCGTGTGATTGGTCACCCCTAAAATACCTACCTCTAGAGGAAGCAGTAAAGTACTTTAATTCTAAATTCTTAACCATTCTAGACCACCATGCAACAACACATGCAATTAGAACTAGAATTAAACCGGCCCCATGGCTCTCAAAAGCTACCAAACAAAAAATCATACTTGGAAACAAACTCTGAGCCAATTGGCGTACTACTAAACACCCTGCAGATCAATTAAAGTTTAAATAGCTAAGAAATGAAACTAAAAAAGCCATACTGTTGGACAAAAGAAACTTTTACTTTCAGCTCCAACAAACCCACCAAAACAAACCACAAAAATTCTGGTCAGGCATTAATAAACTCTTACACCCAGGTCGTTCAGTCACACCCATCCCTTTAGGCTCTGAACACAATAGTCCCAAGCAAATAGCCAATACCTTTAACACTTTCTTCACAGAGACCATCCAATCTCTTGCCAATCAGCTATCCCCTGACACCTCACCTTCAACCACCTCCATCTCTAACACACCTCCATCATTTCACTTTCAACCTGTTCCTACATCCCTTGTCTGCACCCTTATTCAAAAACGTAAACCTACCATCCTCTCTGCAAACTACTACCTGCAGAATACCTGCAAAAATATGCAAAAGCCATAGGGCCAGATTCACGATGGCTTGCACGGAGTCCACGAGCAGAGTAAGACCCCATGCAGCCATCATGTCCGATGAGTGATCCACAAACAGCCTGTAGGGGCATGTAAGAGAGCTCCTAACATGTCTCCTACACGGAAAGGGCTGTGATATGCAAATTACCTCACTTGCAGCCGAAAGGCATGCAAATGAGGTAAATTTGCGATCCAGGAAGCAGAAACCTGTCTGAGTAGGAGATGTGTTAGCTGCAGAAATGTACTCAGTTGACAACTGAGTACCCTTCTGCAAATAGCACAATGGAGCCTTGTCAGCTCCAAATAAAGGTTGCATATGGTTGAGGAAGCATGCCAATGGCCAAATATATGGCAATTGGAAAGTTTCCCTGATGCAAAATTAAAATAAAAATATATTTTTTTCACCGATTTCCCATGTTTAAGTGTAGCGCAGCAAACGGGGTGTGCTATAAAAATCATAAAATAAGGCAATAAAAGCCACAAACATGGAATTTATGAAAATTGTCAAATTACAATGTAAGGGAATAGCAGGCTGAAGACAACATGGCCACCGAGTAGGGGTTGCTAAGGGGAGAAGCCCAGTCTAAGACATGTAACCAAACATTAGTAGGCAATCCTATGTAAATGAGTGTTAGGATAGTGAATCGCACTTTTACATAGCAAATGAGCACAGTCAGTGGAGTGTAGGAGTAGGATATGGGGAGGAACAGAATAGGAGATAGGTGACATCACAAGGGGGGTATGTATGAAAGTAGTGCAGCTCATTGGAGGACAGTGGCATCTGTTAGGTGTCAGTTAGACATCATGGAAAGAGGTGTGTCAACAGGTAGGCCAGGGAAAGCCAAGAAATGGAAGGTGTATACTGTGGATAACACCAAAGTTTCTTGCTGAGTGGGTATGCGCGCATGTGCACGCCTGTAAACTTGAGTAAGACAGAGTGCATGCGTGGAAGCGTGAGTGCTCGTGTTTAAGCCGGAGTAAGCATGTATAAGGCTGTTGGAAGACCTGTAAACTTGTTTGTGCTGGTGTGCATGCGTTTTAGCCCGAATAAGCAAGTTTTAGTCAGTCTAAGCATGTATGCGCGTGTGTGAGCTGCTGTGAGCGTGTTTGCGCTTGTATGCGCGTCGCTCCCCCTGATGAAACAGAAAGGAAAAAGGAAGCACAACAAATAGCAGGAAGCTACCAGGTGATACTAGTAGAGCTAGCAGGTGAAAACAACCCGAATCAGGCAATAACAGAGGCAGAACACTAGCCTAGCCCAGCCCAGCACTTAAAACTCTGCAAACAACAGTTCAGTTTGTTTCTCAGAAGAGACACTGAAACACTGGAGTATGCTACTAGAAGTGAAAACTGAAAAAGCTTCACTCAGACAAAAAATGCTAGGGGCTGCCATTGCTGTTATAAGACGACATATGCAACATGCTGAGGGTGGTGACAATGCAAATGCTGCCTGACAACCCACAGTGAGGAGACGGAGAAGAGTGTACAGGCCCAGGGTCACCAACCAGGGGTTACATGAGCTGGAGTTAGTGGAGCGCTATAGAGTGGGCAGAGACCTCCTGCAGCAAATTGTTCAGCTGTGCAGGCCACACCTCACACACAGAACCAACAGAGGGGACCCCATCCCAGTGGAAACCAAGGTATGTGTTGGCCTAAGAATACTAGCAACAGGTACCTTTCAGAGACCAACTGGTGATATGATGGGGATATCACAGGCATCAGCATCCAGGGTACTGCACCAGTTCCTGGATGCCATGTCAGCACATGTCAGTGATCATGTATATTTCCCCAATTCCCGTGAGGTATTGGCCAGCAATATGCATCTCTTCCGGCAAATAGCAGAATACCATGAGTTAGTGGGTGCAATAGACTGCACGCATATAGGCATCAAAGCACCAGCCAGTGAGCGGGGTAGGGCCTACATTAACCGCAAAGGCTTCCCCTCCATCAACTGCCAGGTCATGTGTGATGCCCATGGCATAATAATGAATGCGTGTGCTGGCTGCCCTGGAAGCTACCATGATTCCCATATCTGGCATCTGATGCAGCTGTACCAGACATTTGCCAATGGGGACATCCTATATGGTCACTTAGTGGGGGATGCTGGCTATGCACTGGAGCCGTGGCTGATGACACCCATCAGAAATGCACACACACCTGAACAAGAACGCCATAATGAGGCACACGCACAAACACAAATGTAATCGAGCATGTGTTTGGGTTGCTCAAGTCACTGTTAAGGTGCCTGGACACATCTGGTGGAGCCTTGCAATACTCACCAACTATATGTACCCAAATTGTCATGGTATGTGCTATGCTACATAATATGATCCTGTGAAAACAGCTGCAACAGGACCAGCATAGGCCTGGGTCAAACAGCCCCCCACCAGTGCCAAGGCCATCACAAGCAGAGCGTGACTCGGAGGAGGAACAACCTGAGCCTGCCCCAGTAGGCAGAAGGAGGTGTGCCCAGTATGTCTTGGCCTTGGCAAAGAGGCAACGCATAGCACATACACTGGCTCAGTAGGAACCCTGGAAATGATACCTCTCTCTGACTCGCACATAGTAAAAAGGATGCCTAACTTGACACTACCTGTTTCCAAACATGTATAGGGAGTGCAGTATGTGCATCTGACATAGGCAGCCCTGCAGCACCACCTGAGGCATGATTGCCATGTGTTAAGCAATGTAAGGTAGTGCTAAACAGCATTTACCACCATGTCGTATATGCAAACTTGATGACCTTCAGTAGTATCCTACCCTCACCAAACATGAGGCCACAATATGAAGACAAGATGATCAATTACAACAATTGGCTTAAGTATTGGTGTCAGTGAAAGGGGATTCAATGCCTGTCAGCCTGGGATGAGATGCTCGACAAGACATGATGCTTTGCTAGGGATGGATTTCACCTATCACCTGTGGCCTATTGGATATTGCCAAAGGCTCTTGTCACCCCATAGTGCCTTTTCTAGGTAAGGCTCAAAAGACAAACCCACCTCCATAGGTATCACAAGGGATAAGAAAGTATAAGTAATGCTACTCAATGCCAGAAGTCTAAACTGCAAGATGGATGCAGTCCAAACACTCCTCAGCATGCAGAATGTTGATATCTGTGCAGTAACAGAAACCTGGTTCAAGGCTCCCAAGAGCACCCTAGCATTCACAGGTACACCTCATACCATGTTTTACAGCTGCAAAACATGGAAAAAACTACAAAAGGAGGGTGAGCATCAATATTTGTCAAAGATACCCACACCCCCAGGTTGGTGGCACAGCATGAAGCATCAGAGACTACCCATGTGTAACCAACAGTGGGTAAATCCGCCTTCCAGTTCATAGCCTGCTACAGACCACCCTCCTAAACCCAGGAAACACACTTGGCCGACTGGAGAACACATGGAAATATGAAGATCTCCCCAAACACCCTTATATTGGGCAGCTTCAACTACCCAAACATACACTGGGAGCATCACCCTAGCACCAACACCCTAGGCCAAAGGTTCCCAGAATTTATAAACCAAAATGCTATGGAACAACTTGCTACCACTCCCACAAGAGGGGAAAACATACTGGACCTGATCATCACCAACATGGGGACTTTATGTCCAAGACCAGAAGTGTATCGCTCACTGGTACGATCACACCAGATAGTAATCTCACTGGATATTCACATCCCCACCCCAGGCCATGGCCAGAAAACCACAGTGAAAACTGTTCACTAAAGCATATGTCACACACCTCAAAACTGAGGTGGAATCCTTCACAGCCTCTGTGTCTGTGGAAAATACGGCCCAGACCTCATAACCCATTAAAAACGCATTATATGAACACCATCAGGAATGCATGGATCATGCAATCCCAAATAAAACTAAGACCCAGTCCTCCAAAGGCAGGCATCCTGTTTGGTGGACCCCAGCCATAAACAAACCATACAATATAAGGAGGAAGCTACTATATGATAGTTCCAAATCACAAAAAGGGAAGCCATCTCTGACCAGTATTATTGAAAAACAACGTCCACACATTAAATTGTCTAAGGCCGTCTGTGAGATAAAAATTGTACAGGACACCAATGATAATCACAAGGCATTCTTTACTTATTGTAGGAACCTGTGTGGGAATCCCCAGATATATTCAGAATTAGTCCAAAATGACAAACAATACAACAAACCCACAGACATTGCCAACATCCAAGCTGACAGGTTCAGTGCAAACCCCCCCCCTCCCCACCAAAAGGGCAAATATCTATCCCAGCAGAGTGGTGGCCCCCTGACATCACAGATGCTCAGGTAACAGCCAGCCTCTCCAAAACAAAACACACAGCATCAATGGGACCAGATGGTTTCCTGGGCTGTGTCCAACATGAACCCCAAGAAGAATTGAACACACACATAAATCCACTGTTCAATGTCAGCCTTAACACATGATATGTACCCAAAGAGCAGTGTACAGCAACAGTGGACCCTCTCCACAAAGGTGGTGCCTCAACGGATACTGCAAACAATCGCCCCAGAAGCCTGACTAGGTTGGTCTGCAAAGCTATGGAAAGGATCATCATGGACCTCAGAAATAAACATATTGGGGACACACAGACACTGGATCCTACCCATTTTGGCTTTGTTAAGGGCAGATCCTGCCTCTTATACCTGGTTGAGTCATTTGAAACACTCACCAAGGCCATTGACGAGGGGATGGTGGTCCACACAGCTTACCTGGACCTTGCAAAAGCCTTCCATACAGTACCCCACTTGGTCATCATAGATAAGATCACCAGCTTCAATAGAAACCCCTATGTCACTAGATGGGTTGCAAACTGGCTCAAGGACAGAACCCACATGGTCTGAAATGCTGGAGCCATGTCAGACCACAAACCAGCTACAAGTGGCATCCCACAAGGCTCAGTCCTGGGACCTCCCTTGTTTGGTATATATTTCTCAGAGGTACAGGCCAACACAGAAGGACTGTTGGTGAACAAGTTTGTAGATGACTGCAAACTGGGCGCCATAATTGGCCCTCCAGCTGACACAAGCATCCTACAAAAGGGCCTCATAGAAACAGACAACTGGTGCCAAAGCCATGTACTCAAGCTAAACACAAAACAGTGTATAGTCCTCCCCTTTGTCAAAAACTAAGCGCCCACAAATTACTACATATGTGGTAACCCATTAATTATGGAAGAAGTGATAAGGGACCTGGGGACCCAAGTCGATAGCAATCCCACATTTGATAACCATGTGGCCAAAGTGTTCAGAGAAACATTTCATATAGCCCACCTAATCATGAAGGTAATCACATCTACATCAGTGGAGGTCATTGTGCCTCTTAACTCATCCCTCATCAGGCCCATAATTGAGTACAATGCCCCTTGTGGGATGTACCTTTTCAGACACTTGCAGCAGCTGGAAAGACCACAAAAGTACCTCACCAGGAGGATCAAAGGGCTCAAACACATGCCATTCACTGCCCGGTTAAAGAAACTGCAGCTCCACTCAGTGGCATACTGCCTGCCCAGAGGCGATCTGTGCCAGATGTATAAAGCCATGTCCAACGTGGAATCAATGGACATGCCGCACCTTGGCAAATCAGAATCCCATCAAGCTACACGCTCAAGAGACCTGAACCTCAGGACTGAAATAAATAGGACATGCTGGAGTGACAGATCCATAACCCAGAGGCTCCCCCCACTCTTGAGTAAACTCCCACTCCAGGTTAACCAGAGTCCCTCATTGACTCTCTTCAAGAGGAATCCTGATGAGTGGATGGGAGATTGTAGGTTTACCCTGGGTATCACTTCTATGTCACTGTTAGCCAGAGGCACAGTATACTAACCATGAAAAATGTAATGGCAAACTCCACTTACAATGTGTGTTGATAGCCAAACACACTCTGGCTAGGATTATAAATGTCCTAGGGCAGATAGCCTAGTATGAACCTATGAACAGAATCACACACACCAAGTAGTACAACAGTGGTCACTGTGGAGTAATGTTTGCCAATGTCCACCCAAGTTGGTGAATACACAGCAATGTCGGACAAGCCTGGTTTAAGTAGGCCATAGCTGAACAAAATGCAACATGCTCATAGTTGCCCAACTGGCTCTTAACTAGTCTGCTCAGTATGAGCATTTACAGCAGTGATGGGACTCAAACCCATGATACTGTGCACCATAGTGAAAGTACTGAACCACTACACCATGACAGCATTGCAGTGTTCAGCCAGTATGAGAGAATGTTGCCAAGTCTTTGAAAACTAGCCCATGGAAACCCTGCAAGCACAGCATAATCCCTGTTGAGTTATGACACAAAGGAGTCTGGCAGTAAGAACACAACATGACTTCCAACACACACAGTATTAATGTCAATATTGGTCATGTTCACACACAACCACAAATGTAGTGGACTTCAGATCACAACATATGGAAAGGTCACACTGGGCATGCTCACACACTTGGATAAATGAGACACAAGTCAGGCAACAAACCATGGAAAGCCTGAACTGGGCATGCTCACACACTTAGGCCATGTCTGAGTATAGCAGTCAGTCACACATATCTGGCAGTTGTATGTGTTAAGCCAGGAACCTCCCACGATCCAGCAATCCACCCTGTGCACACAGTTAAATGACAACAGACACATATATTAATATACCAGAACCCTGTCATGATCAAACATGTTACGCAGATACACAAGTTGTTCACAGAAACTGTGAAAGCTACAGCAATAAAGACCTGCAAACAGTAGCAGCAACAAATATTGTGCATCCCAAACATAAACATAGGTGCAGAGGTGAATACTAGGCTGTCTGCCCTAGGGAATTCATAAGCCTAGGCAGGGTGTATTTGGTGTCTGCCTCCCCACTAGAGTAGCCTACTGTGCCTCTGTAAAGTAGGTCACAGAAATCACCCTTTAAGGCTACTTTGCTGTGCCTCTGTCAAGCAGGGACACAGTGGAGATCCCAGGGGTGAATTTGCAATTTTCCATCCATGTGGCTGTATTTTGCTGGAAGAGGGTTGGTGAGGGGCTATGTCTAACTTTAATTGGGATTCAATTCCAGAGTGAGGGGAGCCTGTGAATAATGAATCTGTCCCTGCAGCATGTCCTAGTTATGTTTGTGCTGAGATTTATGTCCCTGGAGTGTGTAGCTGTAAGGGTCCTGGATGTTATGAGGTGGAGCATGTCCATTACTTCTGGGTTTGAAATGGCTGTGTACGTCAGGCATAGATTACCTCTGAGTAGGCGTTAAGCAACTGAGTAGAGCTGGAGATCCTTTAGCAGAGCTGCATAGGACATCTGTGTGTAGCCCATGATTCTCTTGGGGAGGTACTGTTGTGTTCACTGTAGTTGCCGCAGGTGTTGGGTAAGGTCCACCCCAAAAGGGGCATTGTAGTCAAACGTGGTCCTGATGAGTGAGTAGTAGAGGGCCACAATGACCTCACATGATCTACATGCAAACACCCATGTGAGAAGGAGGGCTATACAAAGTTCTTAGCAATGACTCCCTGTCAATGTGATTAGCAAAGGAGAGGTTATGATCTATCTGGGTCTGTGGGATATTGCTCTGTTATGTAGTAGCTTCCTCCTTCTGTTGTACAGCTTATATATGGCTGGGGTCAACCAGACAGGTCTCCTGTTTTGGAGGAGTAATGGTTTTATGTGGGATAGCATGATCAATGCATACCTGCAGCTGCTCATACAATGTGTTTGTAAAGAATTCTGCAGATTGGTCTGTATTAACCTCCAGCACGGGGCCTCTGAAATATTCCACCCCAGTCTTCACAAGTGCAAAGTCTGCTTTTGAGAAATTCTTTACAGTGATTTCCTTGGTTGGGTGTGGGGACGGGATATGGATGACCAGGGAAAGTTGATCATGGTCTGATCTTAACAATGACAGTTCTACCTCTGGTGTGGAACATAGAGTCCCCATGTTGGTGATGATCAGGTCCAATATGTATTCCTCCTAGTGGGTGTGGTGAATGGTTGTGCCATAGCACATGGATTCACAAATTGTAGTGGCTGTAGGGTGATGTTGAGGGCTTGAGTAGTATCCCCAGTCAATATTTGTGTACCTGAAGTCAACCACTATAATGGTGTGTGTGAAGACCTTCATATCTGACACTGTTCCCAGGAAAGCCAAGTGTGGTTACTGGGTATGGGTGGGTGGTCTGAACTACACACCAAACCAAAAGGCAGTTTTGCACAATGGTAGGTGTATATGTATGGCCTGTCATGCTTAGTGCAGTGGGACCAACCCAGAGGTATGTGTATCTGTGATGTATATGGATACACCCCCTACTTGTGTTCTGTGTCACAAGTCCTGTGGTAATGAAGCATGGTATAGAACATAACCTGGCAGTGCCAGTGTGCATATGTGACCCTGAACTAGGTTTCTGTGAATGCACAGATATTGTTATCCCCCATACTGAGGGATAGTTAAAGATGTACATTCTTCTTTGGAAAGACTGATGATGTCAGCACCCTATAAATACAGCAGGAGAAGGGAAATCATCCAGTCATGCAAATAGTGTTCTGTGCTAATGCATCTATCTCAAGTATCATAACATAGTTAGGTAGGGGTTTGAATCCTGCAAACGCTGTGTGTGTGGGGGGGTAGGGGTGTGTGTATGTCTGCAATTCTTTGTGAAAGGAATGGCCATTTTGAAGACTGGGATAACACACTAAAAGATGTACATTCTTCTTTGGAAACACTGATGATGTCAGCACCCTATAAATACAGCAGGAGAAGGGAAATCATCCAGTAATGTGAACAGCACGCTGCACTAATGCTTTTGTCTCAAGTGTCATAACATAGTTAGATAGGGGCTTGAATCCTGCAAATGCTGTGTGTGTGTGAGGGGGCAGGGGTGTGTGTATGTTTGCAATTCTTTGTGAAAGGAATGGCCATTTTGAAGACTGGGATAACACACTAAAAGATGTACATTCTTCTTTGGAAACACTGATGATGTCAGCACCCTATAAATACAGCAGGAGAAGGAAAATCATCCAGTAATGTGAATAGCGTGCTGTGCTAATGCATCTCTCTCAAGTGCCATAACCTAGTTAGGTAGGGGTCTGAATCCTACAAATGCCATGTGTGCGTTTGTCACACAGTTTGGGAATGTGTTATGTGTTTCGCTTTCATTATTGTATGACATATTATTATAACAGTAATTGTTGTTTGCCACATACAGATATGTACCTGTGACCTTTAATAGTTTCTATGTGTGAAGCCTGCTCCATATGAATACAGTTGTTACCTTTGCTGCCATGTGCCGCAGCTTACCAGACCTTAGGCCATACATGTATGTTGGTGACAATGCAAGCTACTGCAGTGATATATGTCCTAGGCCAACTATGTGACACACACCCATGAAAGCTTTGATAGATTAATGTGGGTGTCAGTTCATATCTGCAGTATATGTCAGACATGTTAAAACACAGCAAAGTCTGTGAGTGATGGCCATCCAGTGTAGGTGTATGGCAACTGTTGCCGATATGCATACAGATAACTTCTTGCTTAGGTGATACACAGAGGGACTGCTGAATACCTTTGGAAATGTGAATATCACAGGATAGACAAGATAACACCTGTCCACATGTACACACCATTACCATTACGTCTGTGTATCAGTTGAGGAGACACCATGTAATGACCACTGAATGTCAGGCTATGTAAGCTGTGTATACTACCAGAATGCAGACCATTGATATGTGGAAACCGTATCACCAACAGCATACTGTCAAACCATGTCATGTTCCATGCTCGCCATGTTCACAAATGTACACCTGCAAATCGGTGATGCAAACATCACACATGTACTGTCCACACCCCAACACATGCAGGCAAAGGTACACACAACAGCCATGTGGCGCATGTGCAGACAGTACACTTTGGGAATTAACACTGGTGTATACAAAACTACAATGACAAACATAGTTAATGCATCATGCATGCTCGAATATACCCACAACAATATCATTACACTGTACTGTTAACAACATGATAATATTACTACAGTGCTATGTAGTCACCCTGTGCATCAGTACCATGCTATCCTATTCCAGCATCAATGTTACAGATGGCAGAAGGTGGCACAGTTTCATCATATGCACAGGGTGTGTACTTGGTTTGCCAGAGTCTGCCATTGACACATCCAATCGACATGTATGTGTGTGTGTGTTAGTGAGGGACAACAGTACAAGATGGGGCAACTTTGCTGCAATGTGTGTGTGTATGTGTTAGCCCTAGGTGTTAGCATTATGTGTGTGTGTATGCATGTACACAGTTCCACCATGTGGCTGCCATATACGGGTGTTTGTGGACAGCCACAGACTGTACCTGCCAGGTCATACAGGTCACTGTCTCTGGCCACGGACACGGTACCTGTGCCTGGCAGGGGTGCTACGGACAGTATCAGGTACTAAGCCAGACTGGGTACTGTCATCAGAAGCAGTGGGTTGTTGACTGGACACATGTCCCTGCTGGGACTGTCCAGAGCCATGTGCACGTGGTCTTCTAGGATGGTCTAATGACAGCACAGATCCAGCATTGCTGGGGCTGGTACTGGCACTATGGGAGCGGCTGCGGGTTTGTTGTCGTCTGCGACGACTGGCAGCTGATAATGTTGCTGGCAGACATCCATGTCGACGCCTCAACCATCCTGCACTATCCTGGCTCCTGGACATGTAGTTGTGGAACAGATCTAATGTGTCCCCCCAACGTCTATCAATGACCTCACTGATGTTATGGATGGCAGACACAACATCACGCATAGTGTCATTCATAGCTGTGCAATGTGCTCTAAGCTCCCTCAGACCCTGTCTGTTGTACCGTTCCATACGTGCCTGTGCCTGCATTACAGCCCGGAACATAGCTGAGGTTGATAGACCTCTGTGGGCACGTCTGACAGGGGCAGTATGACCACGGATGCTCCCACGAGAACCCCTGGACATCTGCCTGTGTGGTACCATGTCAGAAATCTGGCCATGGCTGCTGTGAAGGGATGCATGTGCCAATGATACCACACTACCCTGGTCAATGCCCACTGTATGCTGTCCCTCAGCTAAGGACATTGGTGACAATGGATGTATCGGCAGGATGACTGTGTGCATTGATGGGGTTGACTGCTGTGTACTGTCAATTGGATGACCAACGATAGACCCTGTCACACCTCCCTGTGCCGTTACACATGTATCATCATTAGCACTATCCCCAGCAGTGGCTTCAGTTTCCCTGCTGCACTCCACCAGAGCAACATCAGAACCTGTGAGAGGAAGATAGGAAACACAGTTTACAAATGTGTACATGATATTAGTACACAGGCACACATGCACACATGCACACATGCAAACAGGCACACAGGCACACATGCACACAGGCACACATGCACACAGGCGCACATGCACACATGCACACAGGCGCACATGCACACAGGTACACATGCACACATGCACACATGCACACAGGAGCACATGCACACATGCACACATGCACATAGGTGCACATGCACACAGGCGCACATGCACACAGGCATGCATGCACACATGCACACATGCACACAGGCGCACATGCACACATGCACACATGCACACATGCACACATGCGCACATGCACACATGCACATGCACACATGCACACAGGTGCACATGCACACATGCACACAGGTGCACATGCACACATTCACACAGGCACACAAGCACACAGGCACACTCCTCAGTACAGCAGATGCAAACACAGACACACCTGCAATCCAACACATACACACTACTGTTTTAGGGTGGGTGACCGTTTCACAAGGAAAAACATCACTGCACACATGTCAGCATGCACGTTATGTGTTGCACAGGAACATGCAGTGCAAGTGTAGACAGCCCTTGTTAATAACAGTATACGTGTACTTGATGTTTGTGTGTAGTTGTTCAGTGATTGTCTCCACCCTGGGACACAATGTGTACAAGGACATAACAATGTTGTGCAAGTGTTACAAGCTGTGAGTGCATATATTTGCACACACACACACACACACACACACACACACACACACACACACACACACACACACACACACACACACACACACACAACACATGACGGTGCTATGCAATAAAAGCTATGTGCACTTTTGTGGTCAGTGGAACTGGATGTGGTGTAGTAACGTGAGCCATGATCAACATGCTTCTTGTGGTCAGTCAACAATAATAATGTGTGCCAGACAGGTAGCTAGCATGCTGTACCTGAAGTGCAGTAACATGACTACATCCACAATTACACAGCTACTTGTTACATGGGTGTGTAAGGTGGCCAATAGTGAGCATTGCCTAACATGAATGTATTATTTGTTTCAGACTGTTGCACAAAGACATGATAGGCCTCTACCCCTCAGGTATATTATGTGTGCTGCATAGATAAGTGGGATGCTGAAGGCTGGCCATACAGCAGATGTCATAACTGGACATGTGTAGCAGGCTAAGGTGCAGTGTGTATGCCAAACATGTGTGTGTTATGTACATGTGTATCTGGTATGCCTATACAACGTCCAGTACTGTGTTGCCACACATGTGTGTCATGCTCTGTGTATTGCATGTGAGTGAGGCAGCTACTGAGAATAATGGGATATGCATAGTCTCACAGCAAACATGCACAGCATGCATTATGTGTAGGTGTGTTACATGTGCACACACTACACCTCCATATGACATGCACATGTCATTAGCAATAGTATTGTTATTACACACTTACCAGCATGGATTGGCTGCCTTGCTGTCACTCCAGAGGGACCTGCAAACATATGAGAGTGATTGCCAGTGGCCACAACTGGGCCTTTGATACTGTGAGTATGATAAAGTACAGTAGTATAACAGGTGGCTTTCACAGGTGTACAGATTATGCTCAGAATACCAATCTTGCAGAAGAATGGGCAGGTTAACAGCTACACAAACAGTACACATCTCACACACACATAGACTACCAGTACAGAAAACAGTCAACTACAGATATGGCATGTTACCTGCACACTCCATTTCAACATGCTGGGTGGCACCGGCCTCCATGATGACACATGTTTGTGGATATTCTTGTTGTTGGCCTGGAGCCACAACACTTAGGAGGTGCTCCTCCACACTGGTCGGGGGGGGGGTGGATAGGTACCCCACCACCTATGGCAAGCTGTTGGCTGTGGATATCAGACGCACGCTGCTGGACATGTCTAATTAAATCACTGCAGTGATAGCGTACCTACTCATATGTCTGGTTATGCATGCCTATGTCATTTACCCGATGGACAAGTTCTTGCCGCAGTGCATCCCTCTCATGCTGGTTCTGGCTGGTCCTGAAAAACAGCACACAGTAATTCTGCACCTGGCTCTGGTGGATCTCCTGATCCTCTGCTGCTGTATAAGGTGAGTTTCTCTGATGCACCATCTCCCTGGAAGGAAGGAAAAATATGTGAGCATGTCATGTGGCACACTTAATATTCAAATGTACTGATATCACTTCACTGCCATATATAGCATCTGTCTGTCTATCAGGGGATACACATGTTCGATACCACATATCAGTGCTCAGCCCACAACTGTCTGACACTGCCTGCCACATTCCATACAACAAACTAGTATACACCAGCACTCGGCACAATGTTTGGGATACAATGCACAACCTCACACTGGGGTATGTATCAAGCTAATGGATGAAGAATATTTTCATCCCATGCAATGAATGCAATACACATGTACAGTTTCAATGGTAATCCACCCTAGTCTTTGATGCCATACCCCTACCTGACATACGTGCACAGTTGTTACTAAAGCCAGCATACTGCCGTCACAGAGTATACATGCTGCCAGGTACACACACATACCCTGTAACACACATGTGATTGCAGCCATGGTACAGGCATCATTACACACACATTACACATACATACAGCACACAAATGTATGACGACACAGATGAGCATTAACTGTGTACCTTATAGTACTGTGTGCCGCTACTTACAGATACCTATGCATGAGGTATGTAATCTGTGCAGACTACAGGTAACACACCAAACAGTGTTACCACAGAATGTGAACTTACACCATACTGTAGTGTTTAGGCCTACAACATCAGGTAGTACAACAGTTCATATGTGAGCTGGATTCAACAGCAGTACCACTTACTAAGCATACATATATTGCTTCTGCCTATGATGGGGCACCGCAGTCGTACACAGGGAACTACGGCACAACATACGCCAATCTACTATGTTTGCATACCAATAACTGACACATCTTTCTCTGGCCTCACACCAAGGACACCAACTACCATGACAGACACAAACTCACGCTAAGCTATCACACCTTTAAAGACCTTGCACACAGTCAGTGTCACAGTCATTCAATGTCACATAGCTGGTATTGCACTGAGTACATGTGTGTGTGCATTGTGTCATAGGTAGGTACTATGCTATTGGCCCTGGGCCAAGGGCAGCCTAGCCATATGCTTCCCTGCCCTTTGATACACATGTACTGTGATTTTACTTGCTCCTGTGAAACGGTTACACACAGGTGACTCACAGGGCATATTACCTATCTCCATGACATTCATCAGGGGTATGTATGACATCTACTAATGAGGAGCATTGTTTGTTAATGCTGGGTGGTTTAGTCCAGGGTATGGCATATTTGTGTACAGAAACCTGTACCTCCAGCATGTGCTGTTTAGTGCGGTGACAGGGATTAGGGCCCTAGGTCATGTAGACTGGATTGTGAGGTGTTGCCATGGTGGTTGGCCAACTGGTATGGGTGTGACATAACTCTGTATGTCCAGCACTGGTAACCTCTGTGTAGGCAGTATGCAAGGCACTCTAGCTGTGGTTTTGTGAGTCAGTCTGCATAGGGAATGTGTTTGTGGCCATTATCAGTCTTTGTTAGGTATGTCTGTGGCCTTTCCACTTGCTGCAGTTCTCATGGGAGGTACATACTGCATAGGACATTGTGAGGTGTACAGGGATATGCTGACTTACATTTCCATAGTTGACACACCTTTTGTGATGACACGTACCATGTACAGGGATTACAAGACTAGTGTGCCACTGTGGATATCAAAGGGGAGGTTATTGTTCACCTGTGTCCCATGTTCCCTTCTGACACCTCCAGTGGTAGGCAGGCAACCACCTATGTGGTACTTAGTGGGTAACATGTTTTGGAATGGGGTATGGTACTGCAGTATCAACAATGGTGTTCTGTCCATGCCTTGGTCACCAGGCACCTGTTGCAGTACATCTGCCCCCATGTCCCCCTCTCTCTTTATATATATATATATATATATATATATATATATATATATATATATATATATATATATATATATATATATATATATATATATATATATATATATATATATATATACATATATATATATATATATATATATATATATATATATATATATATATATATATATATATATATATATATATATATATATATATATATATATATATACACACATATCTATAGACATTCATATCTATCTGTATACATGTATGTATCTAAATTTATATCTGCATATGTATTTGTCTATTATATCTATATGTATATACATATTCTCTATCTATCTATCCATATATCTCTATGTATCTATACAGACCTCTCTGTGTACATATCTATATATATATATATATATATATATATATATATATATATATATATATATATATATATATATATATATATATATATATATATATATATATGTATCAATATATAGATATATATATGTATATATATATATATATATATATATATATATATATATATATATATATATATATATATATATATATATATATATATATATATATATACATATATACACACACTTCTTAACATCCATTGCTGTACATATACATGCACATGTAGGTACATGGACTGCCCACCTTTCATGGTGGGAATATCACTTCTGCAACAGTTGTGAGACATACCATTCTGTAATGATATTGCACACTGTTATGCATAATGCATTATGCTGTCCTCAAGCAATATAGCTGTAGCAGGCCTCACTGGCTCAGTCCCACAGAAGTTCACCACCACATGACATATACCTGCACTGCATGCTGTTTTCAATGCCACACACTACAACCTACATTGATATGTGCACATAGCAACCTTCAACTACATATGTATGTCCAGCCTTCACTAACAGTTGCAGTATGTCCCTTGCCCTATGCACATCTTCATATGCATATAGATACAGACTGCTGACACATATGGAGGGTTCACAGTATGTAGATTATTAGATTATGTAGTTTACATTACCTTTATCTCTGACAGCTTTTATTTTGGATTACTGGCTTGCTAGCTTGTTGGCTGGCTAGCTGGCTGGCTGGATGGCTGGATGGCTGGCTGGCTGCCTGGATGGCTGGCTGGCTGCCTGGGTGGCTGGATGGCTGGCTGCCTGGATGCCTGGATGGCTGCCTGGATGGCTGGCTGGCTGGCTGGATGGCTGGCTGTCTGGGTGGCTGGATGGCTGGCTGCCTGGATGCCTGGATGGCTGGCTGGATGGCTGCCTGGATGGCTGGCTGGCTGCCTGGATGGCTGGCTGGATGGCTGCCTGGATGGCTGGATGGCTGCCTGGGTGGCTGGATGGATGGCTGCCTGGATGCCTGGATGGCTGCCTGGGTGGCTGGATAGATGGCTGCCTGGATGCCTGGATGGCTGGCTGGCTTGGTTTTTCTTTTTTGTTTGTTTTATTTTGGTCTGTCTCTCTGTCTCTCTGTCTCTCTCTCTCTCTCTCTCTCTCTCTCTCTCTCTCTCTCTCTCTCTCTCCCTCCAGTTGCTGCAATGATATTACTGCATGTGTGGACTGGCAATACAGGCTGCTTTTGTAGGTATCTGCACATGTGCATGTGATGGCCTCTGCACCAATTGGTGGCCAGCATTTACTAATTGCATGCAGCCTGCTGTGACGTAATTGCAGTTCTCACTGTGATTTCAGGACACTGCTATAAAATGTTAGGTTAGGTAGGTGTAGGCCTTTCAGTTTTGCAAGGTGGGGACCATGCTGGTTTGCTGTGGACACTGTTGTGTCAGTCAGAAGGTTGATATGTCTCTCATATCTAAGGCTGTGTTGTAGCCACTGAAATGCATATTGTACTGAAACCTGACTGTTGCTTTTTCCAGTTCACTCTTCTCAGTGTGTATGTTAACTCACACCTGCTAATGCTAACACTGTTTACATGGGAGTATGTACATTCCTGTGGGAGTTGTGGATTAACTGGTATACAACAGTAGTTCTTGCAATGTGTTGCTATGGCTTCTCACTATTTTCCCTTTACATTCACTCCTTGAAGGCCTGATATTTGTCTTTATTGGAATGTGTTGCTATGGTTTTCCTATTTTCCATTTACATTCACTCCTTGTAATGCATGATATATTTCTTTCAGCAGTAAGTTCTTATATCTTTGCTGTGGCTTGGTGGCACTGCATGCAGTCTGGTGAGCCCAAGGTCTGGGGTTTGACACTTACAAGGGTATTTAATTTTGCTGTTGAGCAGTACTAGGGTCTTGTATTTTGTACTAACAATTATGAATATCAGGCGCATGCAGTGCTTGTAAACTGCTATATTGTCGTTAGTTTGTTAGATGGCTATATCCTTTGATATTTCTGTGTTGTACTCCTACATGAGGGTGTGCTTGTGGGAGTTATTCTACAGCTATTCGCAGAGTGTGTAACAGCAGACAGGCTGATATGCCTGTGTATTTTTGACACTTGCAGGCCTCAGATACTCTCAGGTATATATTTGACCAGCCTCAGGGAAAGGTATATACCAGTGGGATACACCCGTGATATATTTCAGATATTCTGCAGTTGTGACTGTGGGGTATTTTGAGCATATGTATTACTACACCATTTCTGACATGCAAGTAGTGTCTACTTTAACTTATTGACAGTCACCATTACGTGGGATACCCCACCTTTCTGCCTACTGTTAATACATTTCACAGTTAGTCAGTGGGGCACAGGTAACATTTTTTTGCAAATCAGGGACATCCCTGTAAATCAGTCACAGTTGGGAAGTCTGGCCTCATACCTATTCAAATATGGCGGTGTTTATCCTGCTCTGATATTGTGTGGGGTTTGTAAGGTGCTACTGTAACATTATTACCTCCTAGCATGGCTGTTTCTCTTATCACACTAATGTAATGCAATTCCACAAGAATTGCCAGTAAGGATTCAGGGAACAAGGTTTGTGTAATGGCCTTCCTATATTCCCTTTACATTCACTCCTTGTATTTCATGATATATTTCTTTCAGCACCAAGTTCTTGTATATCTGCCGTGGCTCAGTGGTAATTCATGCAGACTAGTGTTTCCGGGGTTCGAGACTGACAGGGGTATTTTATTTTGCTGATGAGCAGACTACAGGCCTTGTCATACAGAGTGACTAAGGCACTTTTAAGCAGTTGTAAGCGGGTTTGCGCTGGTTTGCGAGATGTTTACACATGCATACACTCGCTTAGCTAAGCGCACACAAGTGCACACCCGCTGACTACTGCTTAAAAGTGCTTACTCCCACTAACACCCGCGCTAATTTCTTTTAAAGAAAAGAAAATGGGGAGATAGGAAAGTGGTGAAAAAGGGGGCACAAAGAGGGTAGGACAGTAGGAAAACAGGCTCGGGATGTGCAGGAAGGATGTAGGGAAGGCCCATAGCTGCCCATTTCTTTATCAGCAACAGCTGTGCATATGTCAAATTTGGTGTGAAATTTGAAACCTTCCACCCCTGAGAGAGGGGTGAGGACAACAAAATATGTTGTACTGCCAATTAGAATTATCAGTTTACATGTCCAGTGGACATGTGTACGAATTGGGCAGCTATGTATGGGGCGTAATTTTTTTGTGGGAACAGAGTGCCCTTTTTTTATTTTTTTTTCAGATGAGAGTGGAATGTGAGGTACAGGAAGTAGGTATATTTGGGGAGGTAGGTTGGGGAGGTTAACAGACAAGACAAACAAGACACATACAGGGGTGGAGTATGACACATGTGTGGGTAAACACAAATGACGGGGACGGATGTTTGGATATCGCAAGCCCATGAGCCCACAGATGGCAACAGTGGAACTGAAATCCCCACCCATAGGCAGTTACCACTGTGCCTTCACAGCCCAGGCCAGGGCTGTGCTGGGGGCTGGATAGGACGGGCAGGCACACCCGTGAGTTGCGCCACCCTCGCCTCAAGCTGGCATAGGGGATCAGTCACAGAACGCCTGATCTCACTACGCACCACAGACCAGACCCTATGGAGGGTGAGTGGAGGCTCTCCTCCGGCCACGCTTGCAGAGGGGGGACGAGCCCCATCCCCTGCAGCGCTTCCACTCGAAGGTGGCACAGGGCCACCAGAGGAGGCGGTCCCAGCCTGGACACTGGTGCCAGGTGCACTCGCCAGCTGAAGTGGGAGGGGTGGGTCCGCTGGAACCCGCTTTCCCTGTTGTCCTATGTTTAGCAGTATTTTATGGCATTTTGGGTTAGTAGCAAACAACACCATTCAAAATTAGTTGTAAGAGCATGCATCAGTATTCCCATTAACCAAACACCCATGAATTCCGAACATTGAGCAGCAAGCATAACACATGCATATTTAGAACAACAGTGCACATTCCAACAGCATGCAGGGTTGATTGGTGGCAACAGGCCATCAGGTTTAGATATGTGAACAGGGCACATGCATCAACGTACATGCAGATATGTATAAACCAACATTACAAATGTCCATGGGAATTAATTGTCAATACACATACCCGGTTTGGTGTGGAATGGCATCATTTGTGAAAATAGGGTAAGGTGGAGAAATTTTACATTAACAACTAAAACTACCTATACATATACTGTACATTCCTAGTAGATGCAGATATATATCCCCTACATGTATTAGTACAGCTTCCTGTATGTAACCTTAGGAATGCTGGCGATGGGGATGTTACTGCTACATTAATACACATTCCATTTTTATTCATATATGTTCATAACTGGCTGTGTTCGGGTACAGCATCCAGCTACATTTGATTTATATCGGTCTAGACAACTGTGGATGTTCAGCATTTCATACAACCATGCTATTTCCATAATGCAAGGGTACGGCAACATATCCAATTTGTGGGATGGACACAGTCCAGATTCTGTACTTTATTTAAGACATTACACTCTTTGGTTGTGGCTGTCTCATTCATTTCATTATGTAGTGACTGCAGTATACCTTTATTCCAGACTTATTACAGCTTTCATGGTAGCTTCAAACTCTCTTTCTCACATTCTCTCAATTATTTTATATTTACATTTCAGAATGGTACTTAATTCTAGGCTTTATTAACATTTATTACGGGTTTACAACAACCCTTTCCAGCTGACTCACTTATTTCATATGGCAGAATTTACAAGGATGTATTTGACACTTGTTTATCCTTTGTTGATTGATTACCACTCATTTTCTGGCTGCAGCAGTTATCTGATATTACAATACAGGTGGAAACTCTATTTGAGACTTGTTTAATCTTTATTACTGGATTGCATTACACTCTTTTCCAGGCTGCATCACTTATCTAATCTTACAATACTAGCAGAATCTTTCTTCTAGGCTTATTTGACCTTTATTAGTGGGTTACAACACTGAACTCTTTTACAATCTGTCTCACTTATATTCTATGACAATACCAGCTAAATAATTACTAACCTGCCTGGTGGTGCAACCTCAGCAGCCTATCAGCATATGCTCACTGATTCGTGGAATGAACACCTGCAGCTGTAATATAAAGGAAGTAATATTGGAACATACGTCTCCATACTATAGGCTAGGATAGCATTTCTTACATACTTAATTACATGGATACTTACTCAGTAGTGGGGCGTTGGGCATTTGGCGGGCCTCCTGGATCCAACGGTTCAGGGGCCCCCTACTTTCCTACACTGACCGTGTTAGCCTAGGTATGATTCAGCATGCCCTCATGAATATGCATGGCATGCTGACGTTATACTGTTAGAATGCAGCCTCCGTGTAAGACATATTAACTCTTACATGGAGGTTTTGTGAATCTGGCCCATAGTCTACCCCATTTCCATCCTGATTAATAGAACTATTACTGAAGGAACTATCCCATCAATCTGGAAAATTTCACATATTATTCCCCTGCATAAAGGTGGTAACTCCAATGAATTATCAAACTATAGACCTATAGCCATATTATCTCCACTGGCAAAAATCATGGAGAAATGCATTCATAAACAACTGTTAAACTACCTAATAGAAAACAACTTACTAGCCAACTGTCAACATGGTTTTAAGTCATTTCATAGCACCACCTCTGCTCTATTATCCTTCTCTGACCGTATTAATAAAAATCACAATAACAACACTCTATCCTCAGCCCTCTTTATTGATCTTTTGAAAGGCTTCGATATGGTTAACCACCACTTACTCATAAACATACTCAGAAACCTGTCTCTAGACACACTGGCTATCCAATGGTTCCAATCCTACTTAAACAACAGACAGCAGGCTGTACTATGGGAGAAGAACTTACCTTCCCACCTCCCAATTGCCCATGGTGTCCCTCAAGACTACATATTAGGCCGTCTCCTATTGTCTATTTTTATAAATGACCTACATTCTATAATACCTCAAGCTGTCTGTATCCAATACACAGATGATTCCATGTTAATATGCTCTGCCACTTCTACATCTGACCTACAGTCCCTAACCCAAAACGTGTTTAATACAGTCGAGAAATGGCTTCTACACCAATGTCTCATCTTGAACCCCAAAAAAAACAAAACTGCTGCTATTCACTCCCACCTGTAGGGCCTCCCCACTTAACTTTACCGTGACATCAAACAATGGCACTATCATATCTCCTGATTCTACTACAAAACTTCTTGGGGTATTAATTGATAACAATCTTACCACTGATTCCCATATTAACAGTACTATAAAACAGTCAACTAAAAATTAGGATCCCTCTACAGGATCAAACCCTTTCTGACTCCACTAGCCAGGACCAGCATTGCCCATAACCACTTAATGTCTACCCTTCTCTATGCTTCTCCTATTTATACTAAACTATGAAAAAACAACCTGAACAAGCTGGCAATCTCCTACAATAATATTGCCAGATTTGCAATTTTGCCTGGCTTCAGAACTTATCATTGCAACAATCTTGAACAACTAGGATGGCTAGAGTTGCCAAATCTACTACTATTTAACCAATTAACCAATTAATAGTTGCCCACAAGATCCTGTATCAACCTACTAACACACCAATACTTACAAACCTTATCACCCCCTATAATAACCTCAAGACCCTTTGCTCATCAAATAAACTACTTGTACAAATAGGTAAAACTAACAATATGGCTGGTGACTCTTTGTTCTCTAATACTGTGGGTAAAACCTGGAACTCCCTCCCCAGTGACCTAACCTCCCTTTCCTCAATAACACTATTGAAAAGCAAACTGAAACCATACCTTAAATCACAGTGGTTATGCCCATGTGCTAACCCTGACTAACTACCTCACTTATCTATGGGTATTAATCATCTTATCTATTATGTGCTAGTTACTTTTCTGTTAACTATAAAGTGAATCTGTTCTATATGTAAAATAATGTCATTAGAGATATCTTTGTATGGCTAACCATAGCTGATATGTACTATGTTTCTGTTAGCAAAAATGCAATGAAATGTAATGAATGGCAAAAATCTGTAATGTACCTGCATTTGTAAAATGTCACATGATATAAATAACTGTGTTTTGTAGAGCTTTTCTCCCTAGACCTCTACTGAAAATGGATATATATCCAGCTGGACTATCCCAGTCAACAAATGTAAAATAAATAAATAAAATAAAATAAAATAGTTCCACTTGATCTCCAGGCAAGTATCAGTCACTCAGTAGTCAGCAGTGACTTAGTAGCTCAGTCTATTAAATGCTTTGTATGCAGTATATTTTGCCACACACAATCCTAGGTTCACATCCAGTGGTATATACCACTAAAGTTTCAGTATCAGTCACATAATGCTCACATTTTCTCTCTCACCAGGAACACAACAAATATATGGGTGTGGTAGCCCATATTATGAGCAGATATTGTGTTTAGATTTCACAGAATGTTAATATCAATACCAAGAATGTGTTCATCAGCATTGTTGATTCATAAATAAAGCTCTGTAATCCCAGTATGGCTGTATCCATTGTATGTCTGTACTAAATTGCTGCAACCAATTATTACATTATTTGCAGATGTCCCCTGCAGTCTGACCTATTGGGTTCTACTCCCATGCCTCCTAACTAAGGCATGATGGCTGTCTAGTTTGCTTACGGTACACAAATATGCCTCTCAAGTGTCGCGATTTCTCATAATGTAATTAAAACTGCCTTATCTGTCTGTCATATGATTAACAGATAAATTATTATCTGGAATGCAATATATTGCCAAATCCATTTACAGAACACCTGGGTAGTTATATAAGTCCATGTTATGTGAAACTGTTCTGTGTAGTGGTGTACCTGCATTTGTTATTGCTTGGCCCATACTGACCCATTTTAACAGCTTGAGAGGTGTGTACATGCTGCATCAGCTACAGGACGATTGTAGTCACTGTACTCAAAACTACACACCTGTAGAGTATCTATTATCAATGTTTTTAGGGATACAATCTTCAATGTCAGTAATGGAATGTTGATCTATCTCTCCCCACCCTTTATCTTCATTTGTTATTATTATTTATTATTATGATTTAATATTAACATATTTTTTAAACTAACCATATTTTGGAAAAATGTGGTTAATTATTGTCATGTTTTATTATGATGCAATATTACCATATTTGGTAAACTAACTGTTTTGCTGGCCCCATGGTTTGCTTTGTACTGACATGCTTTTACCATGCTGACTGTCATATTACTTAATGTTGTGTTGCACATATACATTAATATGTAGTAGATCAATAAATATGATGTTCAATTCTGTTAATACTAACAATGGTTTGGTTATTATTTACCACAGCACGTCAAGGTAGGCCGGCTTCAGCAGATTCCCCTACCTTGCCTCAACTGGCAATGGCACCAGATCTCAGCACATCTGGAACCCAGACCCATGGTGCCCTCTCTGTTGCCCCTGCACTACCTGCAGTGTCAGGTAGTACCATCCCATGTGATGGGGATGGGACCCCTCAGGGAGTGATGGCAGAAGGGGAATTATAATCCTGGTGGAGCTTCTGGTCTTGGCACCAAGGATAGTTCACTGGGGCTATGACCACCACCTGTGGTGGACTGAGGGAATGCTGGCCATCCCAGTGGGGCAGCCTCACCCTGTTGCCCAACCTTCAGCACAGCCACCCTCAGGACAGTGATAGAACAAGTGCTGACAGTCCCATGGGTGGGGAAGTGAGTCATGCTGCTGCCATCTGGAACCACATGGGACTCAAATTCCACAACACCCTCCCTATCCAAGGTTTTCGTCCCCCTCGTGTCACACACCACCCCTGTATGCTATCTTGTCTGTCTTGTCTGTTTGCAAATGCATCCTCACCTACCCAACTTAACTCCCCCACACATACTATGTCCCTTCCCCAACATTCCACTCTCACCTTAAAAAAAAATGCACACCTGTCCCAAAAAATATATTGTCCCATTTTGCACACATGTCCACTTGACACATGTAATTTGCTCCAATTGGCTTGACAATGCAGTTATGTTGTCCTCATCCCTCCCTCTGGGGTTTGAGTATCCAAATTCATCTACAAATTCTGTCAAAGTGCACAGTTGTTGCTGTACAAGAAATTGATAACTATGGTTCTTTCCTACACCCTTCCTGCACATCCCTCCCTGCCTTTCACTGTGTTCCCCCTGCTTACCCCATTTCACCACTTTCCTAGCTCCCTTTTTTCTTTTCTTTATATTTTTTAGTGCAGCTTCACTCAGCTCTGCTAACTAGAGCCATAATGACTATATGTGTTTCTAACATTGTAAGACACATGTACAAAATAAACACTTCTGCCATGTTTCAAACCCAAGCCCATCATACCACATTAACCTGCCATGCCACTCAACTCTTAATTAAAACAAATAGTTTAAACAAAACATAGTAATTGCCAATTACAGTCATTAGGCATGTTTCAGCGGAGCTGCATACCATACCGCACTGCACAAAGCAAACTGGAATAAAAAGTAATGGAAAAAATGTGAGTGCACCTTGCATTCTGGTTCAATAGTACACCACTAGACAGCCAAATACATGATAATGAGTGTAACCATAGCCTATGATAGCAGATAAACCTGTCCTTTTACCAGCAACATGTAGAAAGTCACCTGCTAAGGTGTCAGCTGGGACTCTGGTGCAGAAATACATTCATATAAAGCCATGCACATACTGATGGATGTAAAAATGGTTGTCACAGCCTGTATGTGTGCAATATCTTGTAAATACAGCTGCTGGAGCAGTAACTCACTAGCTCAGTCTGTTAAATGCCTTGCATACAATGCATTTTGTCACATGCAGTCCTGGATTCAAATCCAGTGTCGTGTCGCATTTCAATTACATTATTGTGAAGACAGCAATTAATGAATGACTCATGCACTCATTAGCCACACAAAGTATTGCAAATTAAATAACTGCTTTTCAGTGCTGGAAGTCACAAACCTGCATGTAGGGACACACTTCACATATCTGTATAGCATTACTATATGTCATCTAGTACTCTATTATTGGCACAGTTGCCTAACATACATATCTTAAACACATGCCGTAATTGGAGAATGTACCCTCACCCTGGCTCTGTCTCTACAACAAGGCTGACACAGCTTACACAGATACACCTAGAGCTTGTTGCCCTGCAAATTGTTTCCACTCTCTGCCTGTGTCTATTACCTGCAGCAGCAGCTCTAGCCTGTGGTACACACAGCTCTGTGTAAAGGTTTCTGCTACAGACCTACCCTCTGCAACAATGGCAACTCCTCACCCCAGTAATGTCCATCTCAGCAGCTAAGAAAGAGGTCCTGTTCTACAAGAAGACCTTAAATATTGCACAGTGGCTTCATGTCATAGACTAATGACAGTGCAATTCAGCTGCTATGGCTGCAATTAACATATCTGAGTCATAGATTGGTTTAGATGCAATTACCTGCTAATGAGAAGCATGCTAAAATGCAAACAGCTGGCTATGGGGAAACATTCTGTATGAGACTTTCCTCACATACCTTTGCAAAACATCATTAGTAGCACATTTCAACAGAGGAGTATTACACTCCACCAGGTATGTAACTATTTTTTGTGTATAACAGGATGCAGATGGGAGGATAGAAGTTTGGGGAATAGGGATTACAACAGTAGCCTGTCTTAGACCTGTGGTAATGACGTGTCATTGATACCCTGCTCTCTTACACATACAAGGGACGTACACTATATCAGGGTTGCATTATCTTTTGTTGTTGCACACTGGTGTTGTTGGACTGTCCTTATATAGTGGTCATAACAACACACTGCTAGTTGTCTGGCACTGGTCTTATGACATATTATTGGGTGGCTGGCCTTAGAGGACACACCACAGTGGACCAAAGTGTTGTGTGTATGATCATACAGCATAATCTCTCATGGCACACAGGGAACTATCTCAGTAATGATACTATCTCAGTTGTATCCACACACATAGTATGTTATCACACTGTGGGGTATGACATGTGTGATCAAGCAGTAGATAATTCTGGCCATTTTTTTCTTGTTGTATCTGTACATAGGTACATAGTGGACATCCATATATTTGACACTGTAATGTGTATCCCTTTTGGTGTCCTTTGGGACTAATGTATCGTAGACACCATAACCTCCTTCTCAGATGTGGAGAAAAACTAATACTTCAAGGACTGAGGCAGCATCATCATATCCTCCTATCCAGGGGGAGGCATAACAGGCAACAGTGGGCTGCATTGTGGGCATGTGAATGACAGTGGCCACCAGGACAGAACATATGAGTAGGTTCGACACTGATCCACAGACATGGTGAATACTGCACGACAAAGGGCAGCTGATGTAGCCAGGGATTGTGCCTTCACTGGTGGAGGGCCTCCAATGGAACGACCACTCATGGCCACTGAGGAATTCCTGTTGAACCACTCCCATGCATCCATCACACCATACATCCTGAAGATGGGTGCCACAGTGTCCAAAGTAGAGGAGCGTGCAGGTAAGCTTACTGTGATCACCACTGTAATACTATAGCAGTCATTCTGTCAGGCTGTATATACCTTTATGTGGGTGTCAGGTCTATGTGCTGTGAGGGGGGGGTTAAACTCAGTTGTACACACATACTCAGAATGTCACCAATACATCAAGTAACACAGTAGCTGCTGTACATGTGAGATATATACAGGTATTACCTTGTTATGTTGCAACATGTGGTGGTACTGAAATTACCTCACCCTCACCTTTTTACAGGTCCATCAGGAGTTGTCCAAGGCTGCGGTCCTGCTCCTGGTAAGCTTGATATTGTTTTGTTATGGAACATATGTATGCTATTAAGGTTAAGGACCAGAATAATTCCCTATGTACACTTAATGTTGAGCGTAACCAGAGTAGAATGTTTGTATGTTCCAGTCTGGAACAGTTACCTAAGTTTCCTAGAGTGGGTAATCACAGCAGTGTAGTTGAATGAGCAGAAACACTTTTGCAGTTATAGTTCAGAGTGAATAAGACTCCTGGTGTACATGAGGCAATTAATCCAACATGCCTTGTAAAAACAGAAAGGTCGATGGTACATACCTTAGGCTTTGAAACTTGTATTTGTATATGTTTGTTAAGATAGGTGTAATGGGTTTTATGTGTTGTTTTATCAGTTATAGTGTCACACTGTATACCTAAAAGGTTGATTGTACTGGTCAAGTGCCATGTGATTTACCCAATATGCTTGTTACAAAGGCCTTGAGTTGAATGTGTATTTTGTTGTGAGGAAGTCTGGTGTGCATGAAAGCAGAGAATAGACGATGTGAGACTGGTAATGCAGTTGTAGATCCTCATTATTATGACTTTTTGTGGATTTTCCATATAAATAGTGCAGGTAGTAATGTACTGGTTTTGTCTTGGTTTCCAATGGTGATCAGGTCGTTTGGGGTCTTTCTCCCACACAACCTGATGTCAGTGTCTCTTTGGACTCTGATGATGGTGGCGGCCACAGTAAGGCACAGCTGGGGTTGTCTGGGGCTGAATCTGTCCTAGAGGTTGACATCCCTCTTCTGCCTCATTGTCAACACACACAGTCAGTATGCTCACACATACCTAGTCCCCACAGCCCTCAAATATTGGACAGGCAGAGGGTGCAGACATTGAACAAGCCATTGTGGCAACTATGGCTTCAGTGAGCATAGACACTGGCCAAAGCCAGAGAACTGGGAAGATCCCACACAGGTGGATTGACAGGGGTGTTCATGGAAGAACTGCTGTCCATCCACCACCTGTTGCATGTGTCACATCATGGGTCACTCAGCACATGTTTCAGGCCATCATGGAGGCACAGGCATGTTATAAATGGAACACCAGACTTATGCATAGGTTATGGATGCAGCACAGTCTGATATCCGTGACTGCCTCCACCGCATTGAGAACAGCCTGGATTGGTTCACTGATGGACTGGACAGATGCTAGGCTGAGACAGTGTTTGTCTTGGACTGCACATTGTCTGTGCTGGAATGTGTGGATGGAGTTGGGAGTCAGACCCGTGGACATAGGTCAGCAACACCATCTGCTGAGAGTCCAAGCAGCCGTGCACAGTTATACTCCCGTAGTGGCAGTACATCCAGTGCTACAAAGGGGAGTGTGCTATCCACACCACAACATGGCAGACAATGGGCATGTGGTCCTGGGTGGACCCATGGGGGACATGGTCCCAGCAAACAGCAGTCACTATCAGGTACTAGCACCGTGTCTGACCTTGGACATGGTGGTGCCAGTGCAACTCCTGGAAGAGCCAGTTCCAGTGTTCAGGGTCAGAGACAGTGAACTGTGAACTCTACCATGTGCAGTCCAAGGCTGTCCAAGATACACATGTGTAGGGCTAGCACTGAACTTGACTGTGTACATCCACACACTCACATATCACCGTCACATGCAGTTCACCTACAGACACACATGGCACCTCTCCATGGTCCATCTAACCTGCTCACCTTCCTGACTCACACACATGCTGTCAACCATTTGGGCCAGCCTAGGCCTCCAATACCCCCAATCATCACCCTGTGCAAGTGATGATACCTGTGCTCCATCCCTGTCATCCTTCCCATTGATGCAGGGGAATGAAGCTATGTGTCTGATGCACAGGGTGACTATATTACTTGACATGTACTTGTGTAATGAAATATTATTTTACCATGCCACTTGTAGTGGTCACCAACATACACTGTATGCTGGGATGTGTCATGAGTATGCAACATAGCTTTGTTGAAAACTCTTGGTGTTCTGGCTGAAGTGTGATTCTCAAACAATCTGGAAATATATCGCTGATTGATAAGTATATTTCTTGGCATTTTAACCTTTCAGAATTCTGCATTGTCTTAATTTTGCCTGACTGAATTTTTTTTTGACTGACTGAATTATTTTATATATATATTCTGGCATTGTTTTCTGTTTCTCATTTGTCCTGAAACAGTGTTTTTCCCTCCCTCCCACCCTATTCTTGTGGTGTTGTTATAGCTGGTGGCTTTGCAGTTGCCCGCCCCTACTGTAAATTTGATCTGGGACAGCCCTCTCAGTCTAGTGTTCACTCTACTTAATACGGAGAGAACATTTGAGAAGGCCAACCCACTTATGTTTTTAACCTTGAATTATCTTCTGCTCCCTCTTCCATTCTCCTTGCACTTTGCTAGCAAATAAATTGCAATTTGTTCATCTGCTTCTACTGTATTTGTGTTTCTTCCTACTTTATTACTTTATTTTGCTTTTGCCTCTTCTTAAAAGTACTCAATTGTATTTATTCTGCTGCATTTATTACTGCTTGGTGGTAGCCTGATTAAATTGTAACTGTTATTCTAAGCCTTTTGGTTTAAGCACTTGGGCTTCAGAACAGTTGTTTTACATTAAGAAGGTTTGTGGTCTGCACTGTTGTGGCAGGACTGGTAGCTTACATCCTTCTAAGTTGGGAATTGTTGATTGAAGGCTCAGTGTCTGTTATTCTAAAAGTGCATTAGTTCTGGTTTAAGCACTTGGGCTTCAGGCCAGTTATTTTACTTTAAGAAGTTTGTGGTCTGCACTCTTGTGGGAGGAGAGGCTAGGTTCTGCCCTTCTGGGTGGGAATTTCTGGTTAAAGGCTTATTGTGCCTGCTTATTTGAACTGTTTCTTTCTGAAATTGGTGCATCTTGTTTGCTGTTGTATAGACTAGATGCAGGCCTGCTGAACCTAGCTTTGTTTGTATAACTTGAGCACTAATCCAGGCCATCTTTTTTGGAGAAGGTTCCCCTGCACCCTAGTGGCAGGAGTGTGCAATTAGAACTTGTCTAATTGAAGACTGCTGGAACAGGGCTCAGTTCTGAGATTTTTTACTGGTTAATTGGGTAATTTGTTTAAATCAGTTTGCTTGTTTTCTATTGTTATATAAAAAATTGCACTTTATTCATCTGCTTTTACTGTATTTGTGTTTCTTCCTACTTTATTACTTTATTTTGCTTTTGCTGTCTGTTCTTAAAAGTACTTAATTGCATTTATTCTGCTGCATTTATTACTGTTTGTTAGTAGCCTGGTTAAATTATAACCATTATTCTAAGCCTTTAGTTTAATCACTTGGGCTTCAAACCAGTTGTTTTACATTAAGAAGGTTTGTGGTCTGCACTTTTGTGGCAGGACAGGTACCTTACATCCTTCTAAGTTGGGAATTGCTGATTGAAGGCTTACTGTCTGTTATTCTAAAAGTGTATTAGTTCTGGTTTAAGCACTTGGGCTTTGGGCCAGTTATTTTATATTAAGAAGGTGTGGTCTGCACTCTTGTGGGAAGAGAGGATAGATTCTGCCCTTCTGAGCTGGGAATTTCTGGTTAAAGGATTATTGTGCCTGCTTATTTGAACGGTTTCTTTCTGAAATTGATACACCTTGTTTGCTGTAGCATAGACTAGATTCAGACCTGCTGAATCTAGCTTTGTTTGTATAACTTGAGCACTAATCCAGGCCGTCTTTTTTTTGGAGAAAGTTCACCTGCACCCTAGTGGCAGGAGTGTGCAGTTAGAACTTGTCTAATCGAAGACTGCTGGAACGGGGCTCAGTTTTTAGCATTTATTGGTTAATTGGCTAATTTGTTTAAATCAGTTTGCTCATTTGCTACTGTTATATTAAAAAAAATTCACTTTATGCATCGCCGCTAATCTAGGGTTAAACTATTCGTGGCACCATAAAGTCTGCTCTTCAAAATTTCCCTTGGCACTAGCCAGTTTTTTTAGTTTTCAGCACTCAAATCTATTTTTTTGAGCTCAGTACTTGTTCTGAACTCATTCTAAGCACTAAATAAGCCACAAAGTACTACAGCACTCAACTTTCCTCACTTGTCTAGAGGAAAACAGTTTTTAGTACTTAATAAATAAGCACCTATCCAGGCATTTCTAAGGGTCAGCTCCTGGTGTTTTCTCCTGTCTACCTGATGAATCTGGGCATCTTGGGGAAATGCAGCAATTGCCTCATGTACACAGACAACCCTCTCCTCCTACCACCCAACACTACAACCTGTGAGAGATGCACTTATTTAGGCAAAGCTCTTTTCACCCAAGACTGGACTAAACAGTCAAGAGGAGAAGGTAAACATATGGACCATACCACACTCATCACATAGTCCCTCAAAATGTACACCATCAAGGCACACACATAGAAACACAAAACACACACCTACATTCATGGAGGCTCTCAATAAAAATCTGCCCAAGCAACACAGACCTCCAAAGCAGAAATGCAAGCAACCTCCACCCCCAACACAACCCAATTGACACATAGCCCACAAACTCAGTGTGCCACTCAACCACAGCCCATAAGGCTTAACAATGTACCCAACACTCTAGTCATAGGTGACTCTATAGTCAGGCACACTGATGTTCCACTAACCAGGCTAAACAAGGAGAAAGTTACTGTCAGCTGCCTGTCGGGTGCCAGGATCTGCCACATAATGCATGCACTCAGTTCACTCCACAACTAGTACAAATATGACTCTGTCATTGTCCATGTTGGTGTGAATGACCCGAGATGTACCTCCCTAGACTAAATGAAAAGAGACATGGAGGAGCTCTCCAATCTTGTAGTCCAGGCAGGTATGACCCTAGCCCTGAGTAGCATCCTGCCATCATCCAGAATGATACCACAGTACAAGGACAACATGATTGACTTCAACAATTGGCTAAGCTTCTGATGTCATTCTAAGAGGATCCAGTATCTGTCTGCCTGGGATGACATGATTGACAGACCGTGATGCTTTTCCAGAGATGACCTGCACCTGTCACCCTTGGGATTCTGGATACTGGCTTAGGCTTTTGCCACCCCTATAGTGCCTTTTTTATGCAAGGTTCAAATGACAAATTCACCACTGTAACAGGTACAAGCAAGCAAAATCTGAGGGTAATGCTACTCAATGCTAGAAGTCTAAACCTCAAAATGCACTCAGTCGAAGCACTCCTTAAAATGGAGAACATTGACATCTGTGCAGTGACAGAGACCTGGTTCAAGGCTCCAGAGAGCACCCCTGCATTACCAGGCTATAATTCATAACACATCTTTTGGCGACCTAACCTTGACCAAAACACTAAAAGTGGAGGCATGTCCATATTTATTAAGGGTATCCACACCTCCAGGCTAGTTGCTCAGCATAATGCATCCAAGATTATCCAAGTGCAACTAACACTGGGCAAGACCGCAATCCAAATTATAGCTTGCTACAGATCCCCACCATGCCACAAGACTACCACTCCTCATTTCTTGATACACTGGAAAATATTAGGGTACAACCAAACACCCTAATAATGGGTGATTTCAACTACCTCAGCATTAACTTGGAAAACTACTCATCTACCAACTCTTTTGCTCAGTGTTTTCTGGAATGTATAAATTCTGATATCTTGGATCAACTTATCCACGCCCTCACCAGGGGCAGCAAAATCCTAGACCTGGTCATTACCAACACGGGCGACTTGTGTTCCACACCAGAGGTCAATTTGTAGTTGGTCAGATCCGACCACAAGCTAATCACCCTAGACATCCACATCCCGCCCCCACCCCCCATTAGGGAAACCACCATAAAAATTTTCTCCAAAGCCAACTTCACACTTCTTAAGACAGAAGTGACAAACTTCATGACACCCATGCAGATGGACAATAGAGGTACGACTGCTGAATCCTACACAAATGCACTTTATAAGCACTTACATGAGTGCATGGATCTTGCTGTCCCTAACAGAACCAAGATGCTATCCTCCAAAAAAAGGAAGCCAATCTGGTAGTCCCCTGCCATAAGCTAACTCTACAACAGAAGAAAGAAACTGTTGCAAAAAAGAGTAAAATCCCATGATTGGAGGAACTCCCTGGTCAGCCTCAGTAAGAAGCTGAGATCCCTCATAATATCCACCAAAGCTAGTAACAAAAATAAAATCACCACTGATTCTAAAGACATCCGCAAAGCATTCTATAGCTATGTCAAGAATCTCAATGGCAACACACAAATCTGCTCTAAGTTACAGCACAATGGCACTAAATAAATGGATCCAACTGATATTGCCAATATCCTGGCAGATAGGTTCAGTGCTAACTTTACCCCCCTTTCACCCCCTAAAGGGCCCATCTCAATACTGGAAGAATGCAAAGTTCCTGTAATCAAAGCTGCACAGGTAAAAACTGCACTCTTCAAAGCCAAGAACACAGCATCCATGGGACCTGACAAGATCCCAGGCTGTGTTCTACACAAACTACAGAATGAACTGGCACACCACCTAAGTACCATGTTCAGTCATAGGCTCACCTCAGGATTTGTGTCCACTGAATGGCACACAGTGATGGTTAACCCACTCCACAAAGGGGAGCCACCACAGACCCCGGGAACTACTGCCCCATTAGCCTGATGAGCCTGGTCTGCAAGGCCATGGAATGTCTCATCATGGAACTTATAAACAAAGACACTGGTAATCTCCAAACTCTGGACCCCACCCAGTTCGGGTCTATAAAAGGCAGATCATGTCTTCTAAGCCTGACTGACTCCTTTGAAGCAGTCACTAAAGCTGTAGACAAGGGTAAGGTGGTTCACACAGCCTATCTAGATCTCGCCAAGGCTTTTTACACCACCCCCACTCTGTAATTATAGATAAACTCACTAAACTATGTATAAATACCTATGTCACAAGATGGGTTGCCAACTGGCTCACTGACAGAACCCACACTGTGAAAGTAGCAAACTCCAAATCCAACTTCAGACCAGTGACAAGTGGAGTACCACAGGGTTCAGTCCTGGGCCCTCTCCTGTTTTATATCTACTTCTCTGAAGTACAAGCTAACACAGAAGGTATTTGGTTAATGAAGTTTGCAGATGACTGCAAACTAGGAGCCATAATCAAAACTCCAAACGATGTGGACATCCTACGAAAAGGGCCTCACTGAGACAGATGCTTGGTGTCAAAGCCATGGCCTCAAGCTCAATGACAAAAAGTACATTGTCATCCCCTTTGGTAAAAACACTGTACCCATTAACTACCACATAGGTGGTAGTCTACTTAACACCGAAAGTGTGATAAGAGACCTTGGGACACAGGTGGACAGTAGTCTCTCCTTTGATAATCACATTGCCACAGTAGTCAGGAAATCCTTCTACATGGCACACCTTATCACAAAAGGTTTCTATTCCAGGAAAAAATAGGTCATTGTTCTGCTCTACTCGTCACTCTTTAGACCCATTATAGAGTACAACACCCCTTTTGGTACGTACCCCGCAAGACATCTACAACAACTGGAAAGACTGTAGAAATACCTCACAAAGAGGATTACCAGCCTCAAACAGATGCCCTATGCAGACCATCTCAAAAAAACTCCAGCTTTACTCCATTGCATATCACCTACTGAAGAGACCTCTGCCTAACATACAAAGCTATGTCAAACCCAGAGCTGTTGGACATGTTCCACTTAAATAAATCCCAATCCCTCTGAGCTACATGCTTTAGGGATCTAAACCTTGTCACCATAATAAACAGAACATGCTGGAGGGATAGATTCCTGTCCCAGGGACTTCCCATACTCTGAAACAAACTATCTATCTATATGAAACAAAGCTCCTCATTAGCACTGTTCAAGAAAAATCTTGATGATTGGATGGGAAATAGGAAATTCACCCTGGGGTTCACTTCTGTGGCTCTGCTCGACAGGGGCACAGGAAAATAATTTTCTTGGGTGGTGAAAGCCAGGGTACCTTTTTGGCTAGGCTTATATGGGCCCTAGGGCCAATAGCCTAGTACCTACCTATGAACCTATGAACCTATGTTGTATGATGTTATACTGGTTGTATTGTTACACGACAGGTATGTCACCAATCTGTGTATGTTTCTGTTCCAGGAGTCTAAGTGGATGACCTATGGACACACGGTGACAATGAAGTGGCACAGCACGACATGGCAGCACAGCAGAAATATGACTTCAGCAAGGTACAGCAGTATATGTTCATGGCTCCATAGGTTCACATCTGTATAACAGGCTACCAAGGACAGTGGCAGTGGTCAGTGCACTCATGCATTCATAATTTGTGATAACACCTGCTACAGGGCAAGGTGTGACCTTGTTGGAGTGCACATGCTGCCTATCTGTAGGCAGAATAGTAGATGGATGACTCATTGTAAGGACATTAACCCACTATGTAATGTTAGTACTACATGCTTGTGGGAGACATTTGTCAAGCAGACATAAACACACCCTTGAGACAGACCCTACCTAATGGTACACAGAGCACCTCAGTGAACCTCAGCATGTGCCATCTGTTTGATTGGCTGGGCGGTCATCATCTCAACACATAGTATCTGCCTGAGTCCCTCTTGGACTGGGGCAATACATGCTGGTCCTGTCCCAAGGGGTATACAGATGTCTCTGATTGTGAGGGCTGTATGGCCATTATGCTAGTTAAGTTCACGTGTCCTATGGCTCCATAACATGAGGTATACTGCTGTAACAGCCTCACACACAAGCATGGCCACATTCAGGCTAGTATCACTTCCACTCACTGCATGCAGGACATATCAAGGCACACACATACTGCAAGTTGGCTGTATGTAGATTAGAACACTTACTTATGTACTGGTACACATTACAAATCACAATACCCAGTGCATGCAACACAACTCATGTCTGCTAGTACTATAAGTTTAGAACATATAATGATTGTTGATATCAGCAAGCCTTGTTGTGGTCAGTCATTTGGGGAGCCATATTACCCACTACAAATAAAATGATGCAAAACTCTAACTATGTCTAAGTTATAAAGGTTATCATACATATGCCATATGGATATACACACATACCATGTTGGGTCGAGTGAGTTTAGAACACCTACCTACCTAGGCTTATACACTATAAATCACAATATGTACCACATGCACCATGGCTTACATCTGATGCTATACTGTCAGCTGGTAGTCCTAAGGTGGCTGACATCATCAGGCCTTGTACAATAAGGCAATTAATTAGCCAGCAAGAAGTTACAGGCCCAAAAGGTGCATAACCATTGCTGCTGGATAGCCCATGAGGGCATGCCTATGTTTTGCAGGGGTGTATATATATATATACACACACACACACACACACACACACACACACACACACACACACACACACACACACACACACACACACACAAAACAAGTGAGCTGCAGTAAGATTAGAACCTCTATCTACCTAGGCCTATACACTAGACATCACAGTACTTATCCCATCTGTCATAGCTTATGTCTGATACTACATTGTCAGCTGGTAGACTTAAGGTGGCTGACATCATTGGGCCTTGTAGAAGAAGGCAGTTTGGAAGCCAGCAGCAAGTTACAGGCCCAAAAATGCATAACCTTTACTGCTGGATAGCCCACAAGGGCATGTCAGTTGTTTTGCAGGGGTATATATATATATATATATATATATATATATAAATATATATATATATACACACACACACACACACACACACACACACACACACACACACTAAGTGGGTTGCAGTGATATTGGAACCCCTACTTATCTAGGCTTACACACTATAGATCACAGTATTTATCGCATATGCCACAAGTTAGGTCTGTTGTCTATGCGATTGCAGGCACAGTACTTGTGCATTACACAAACTTGGCTCATGTTGCACAGCATCTGTGGCCTACAGAGTGATATTGGTTCATACTGTTATCTGCATTTAGTATCCTAGCAGTGAGATAACTGTTGTTATCCTAGCTATGTGTGCACAGTTACCAGTATGGCCATATGTGGCTGTTTGCAGTTAGACAGGTGACACTGTGAGCAGGGACAATGTGTCCTGTCCATACATGTGTTGACACCATTATACATTACATCACCTGCTCACCTGTGTCTGTCTAGATGGTGACATCCAGCAGGCATTGGAGTCTGTAGGTAAGTGGATTATGTACTGTTGTGCCCTTAGTTTGGATCCTTTGAGTAACATTAGGGATGTGTGCTAGTGCAGTTTACTCACCTTTATTGTGATATATCGGACAATGCAGACATCCATACACATATTTCTGCATATAACAGGGATATATATATATATATATATATATATATATATATATATATATATATATATATATAAATGTAGCTGTGTGTGTGTGTGTGTGTGTGTGTGTGTGTGTGTGTGTGTGTGTGTGTGTGTGTGATATGTATATGTGTTATGCAGATATATGGGGTGAGCCTTTTTATCATTTTAATATATATAGTTTTATATATATATATATATATATATATATATATATATATATATATATATATATATATATATATATATATATATATCAGTATATATCTATGTGACACTACATAGTGATAGATATACGATGCATGTAAGAGAGAGATACTGACAGACAGATACATATATTTATATGTCTGTATGTATAGACATTTATACACAACAGGTCATTTCAATGAAGGGCCAACAGAGTTGCACTCATTTTTACTAACTGGCCATTTTAATGAAAGGCCAACAGAATTGCACTCATTTTTAATAAGTGTATGGACATGCCCAGTGGGACTGTCAGCCTTATAATGTGACTCTAGGCCACATCTACCTCTATTCCAGTCCGGGATTTTGTATGTTACAGACATTAACATATGCCCTTGTTTCTGCAGTACTGCACTTCACTCAAAATGTCTACAGCATTCCCCAGCTATTTGCTGTACTTAATATGTGAGTGAGGTTGGTAATGCTACACCACCAAAAGACTGACAGTCTGCATACCTTTTAACTGTCCTGATTTTCTCAGAATGTCCAAAATTTTGCCTCATATGTTTGGTCTGTTCCTCACACATTTGTGGTCTTCTGGTGCTTTACTGAGTGTTGATAGCCATACATTCTACTAATTGCAGGCAAACAATTGTGTGTCAGACTTTATATCCATCAGAAAATATGTACCACTGCAACACCTTTAATTCCAGCAACTATCTAGGTTTATGTGATCAATATTTAAAATCTGTCCCTACTTCTGGGCCTTTGTCCACCCCAGTCTTTCTGACTTTGTCCAGATGTCTTGCACTAACAGGTTGGGAGGTATGACATTCTGTGAAAATACCAACATATAACAAAAGATGTGAGCAATTCCAGATTACAACCACAAACACCATCACCCATGCTAGTTTCCATAGTCCACTGAGCCACACAGGTCGCTAGACAGAGAGGGGTCACTCATCACACAATCAACATCATAAATATGTACATTGTTATTCTGTGTGAAGAGAGACGTACAGTGTGTGAGTGCTATCTATGTTACAGTCCTGAGATTGCCTGGTCCACTGATATACCATAGATGATTTTCTGTTAAAGCAGTTATATGGGTACACTGCTGTGTTGGGGGCGGGGGAATAACAACACATGATCAGCTTGGGTAGACAGTAGTCCAAATATTATGTGTGCCCACTGTTTAACATCTTCATGCCTGATGCTGTGGCTGGAGAGTATTACAGGGCTCCACCAGATATATTGAGGCACTGGAACCATGACATCAGCAACTCAAACACACGCTCTGTGATATCCCTAGTTCTTCTATGGGCTTGTGTGCATTTCTGATGGGTGTCATCATCCATGGTTCCAGTGCATACATAGCACCCCCCACTAAATGGCCATGTGGGATGTCCCCCTAGCAAACAACTGGTACAGCTGTGATGCATGCCAGATATGGCAGTCATGATAATTGCCAGGGCTGCTAGCACACACATTCATAATAATGCCCTGGGCATTGCACACTACCTGGCAGTTGATGCAGTGTTACCTCTTGTGGTTGAAGTAGATTCTACCTTCCTCACTGAGAGGTGCCTTGATGTGTACATGAGTGCAATCTATGGCACCCATTACATCAGGGTAGTATGTTACATGGTAGAAGTGTTTTGCATATTGCTGACACTTACCTCAGGGGTGAGGGGAAAAATGTGCTCATTGGCATGTGGTAGCATGGCATCCAGGACCTGGTGGAGTACCCTGGATGCTGATGCCTGTGAGACCCCCATCATGTCTTCAGAAGGTCTTTGAAAGGTACCTGTGGCTATTATCCTAAGGGCTACACATACCTTTGTTTCCACTGGGCTGGGTGCCCCTCTGTTGGCTCTGGGCCTGATTTGAGGGTGGCAGAGCTCAGTGAGTTATTGTAGTATGTCCCTGTTCACTCTGTAGCACTCTACAACCTCCAGCTCATCTAGCTCCTGGAAGGTTACCCTGGGCCTGAACAAAGTTCTCCTTCTTTGCCTAAGTCTGTTGTCAGCAGCAGCAGCAGCATTGATTTCAGCATCTAAGACATACAAATGTAGCAGACCTGCAGCAGCCCCTAGCATTCTTTCAGTTAAAATTCCCAAGTCTGTACTCCAGTGGTGCAGAGTATGGGGGAAAATCAGATTGCAGGATGTATGCATACTTTATAGTGCTGTACTGTAAGTGCTGCCTGCATGATTGACTACCTATGATGCATTGCACCTGCCTAGTATATCACTGACATTATTTAATGGCTCTACTTTAGGTTAAGCAAGTATCAATACTAATTAATACATCATTGACCTTTTAGATACTCTGAGCACTGAGGCACACCATGCAAATGCATGCCCAATAGGTAAACAATACTTAGCAGTCAGTGCACAGCCCCCAAACTTGCACACTCAGCATGGTGGCACGCCATGCAAACAAGAACAGCTATGCTCTAATCATCTCAGAAGTTAGTGGACATACCCTTTCCTAATGCCATCTACCTCCTCTGTGGATATCAACACGGTTTTCTGCCTACATGTAGGGGATCTGCAGACACAATCACCCCATTATTCTATTTAGTAACTACACATAATTTCCATAGGAATCCGTGCTCACAACCTGGATACTACATGCTTCTAAGCCCTACCATGTTAGCAACAGCACCAATGCATCATCGTAGATACTGTACACAGGGTCCTGTAATACATTTTTGTCTCATGATATTAATATTTGAGTTTTCCACTTTTTTTTTTAATAAGGCATGTTTGTGCACTACAGCACTCCCTGCAAACATGCCAAGATAATTAAAAAAATATATTTTAATATATTTACTGTAACTTTTGGAATATGCTATGCCATTTCTGTCTATCTACATTTTTACAGCCCCTTTTGTCTGTCTGCAGTCCTGTGCATGGAATTTTTCCATGTACACTATGGACACTGACACTGGATCTGCAAGGCTGCCTATCTGCTTACTGGATCAATTTACCTGCCTCATTTGCATGAGATTCACCTTCTTATGAGGTATTTTGCATGCCACAGAGGTTTCCATGTTGGCACGCTCATGCACGCTGCTCAGCACTGTTCACGGCCATGTTAGTTGTGCAGCACGATGCCTACACAGAAAAAAATGTATGCTTTATTAAATTCCCCCCTGGGTGTTTTCCCAAGTTTCCAGGGCCTGAGCTCATATTTTAATTAGCCAATATATTTCCGAAGACAGGTCACATAATCTATAGCTTTGGGTATAGAATTTGTTTTTAGTTTTAGTGTAGGTATTGATAATCAGTGAGTTGCCCCTGTTTGCACATATTAGTTGATAAAATGAAGTCCAGTCAATGCAGTCTACAGCAGATGATACGTTTATAACAGTGTCAGAAGAAGAGTAATTCCACAGATGATATAATAGCAATGGAGAGAGCTTGGGTTTATTAAGAGTGAAGGAAAAGTGAGAGGCTCAATGATCAGTGCTGTTTGGTTAGGTATAGAAACTGTCCATATTTTTGTTGGATTTATAATAAGGATGAGCCAACTTCAGAAAACTTTACCACATTGCAGTAATCATATTTGAGTGATAAATGTCAGTGAGCAGAGTGTGCATGATTCAGAAAACCTAGCTAGAGAATTGAACTAGTTGGGATAACATTGTCTGCCATACTACATGATAATGACTGTATAATGAAGTGGTATGAATGCTAGTGAGACAAAAATATGGAGGAGTGATTCAGAAACCTTTAACTCCCATACTATATGTTTATGTTTTATGTATTTATTTATTTATTTTACATTTGTTTACTGGGAAAGTCTGACTGTACACATGTCCTTTTTCAGCGGAGGCCTGGGGAGAAAAGCTCCAAGAGAAACAAATACATACAAAAGAGAAACAAATACACCCAAGTGAGAAGCAAATACATACAAGATAGTGATTTCAGACACAATAAGTAGAGCAACTGCAATTTACATAAAATATGGTTGCTTGCATTTTGTGGATATATCCAAATGATTATGTGCAGTTAAAGTGAAACTACCATTAGTGGTAGATTGTGCTAGTAGAGTAAAAGTGATGATAACAGAGTGAAAAGGAGAAATAGGTTATCCAGGGGAGGTGCAGGTGCAATGCCAGGTGGTGGTAGGGTGCGTTTTAGAAGTTTTTTTAATTGAAGTGTTGAGGAGTTAGTTACTAATGAGTTAGGTAGATTATTCCAGTGTTTGAAGATGAAGTTGGAAAAAAGTGATTCACCTGCTGAATTGTTAGCTTTGGTGGTATGTAGAAGTAGTTTGTTGCTGGAGCGAAGGGGTCTTGAGGAGGAATATAGCTGAATGAGATCTTTGAGCACAGGATTTTTTTCTGATTGATAGTGTATTTTGTGGGTGAAGGTAAGTCGATTAAAGAGAAGATGTTGAAGAAGTTTGAGCCACTTGAGCTGCTTCAGTGATGAGCAGTGATGTGACTTGTATGAGGCATTAGTGGTAATCTTGGAGATTTTATTGTAACAGGCTTCAAGTTTGGCTAGATTTGTCTCATGGAGGTTGGTTAAGACTGGGGAGGTGTACAGGAGAGTTGAGAGGAGGTGCGTTCTAGCAATGGTGGATTTTGTGTTATTTGTCATAAATCTGTTATTTCTATATAGGAGACATAGCTTTTGTGAACTTTTTAATGGATTGGGCAATGTGAATATCTAATTTCAGGTTATTGTCAATTTCCACTCCTAGTAATTTGGTATAGTTTGTTGGGGTGATGATAGTTTTATTTTTAGGGATGTTATTGCAGGTTGTTGCTGGTGAGGTGTATCTGATTGGGTAGAAGAGAAGAAGTTTTGTTTTGTTGGGATTTAGGATAAGTGAGGAACTAGTGGACCAGGATTAAGCGGATAAGAAAGACTCTTGAGTAATGACATGGAGGTCTTTGAGGGAGGAAGCTGAGCAAATCAGGGTAGTTTCATCAGCATACTGATCCACTGAGGCCTGGGATGTAGTCAAATGAAGCTGGTTGGTAAAAAGAGAAAACAGAAGCGTACCAAGGATGGAGCCTTGGGGAACCCACTAAGATGATAGGGCGAAGTGGTGAGAGATCTTGTTGCCAGTGGACAGACTGTTGACATTCTGCTAGGTACCTTTTGAACCAGGTGATGGTAGGGTGACTGAGGCTAAGGGAGGAGAGGACATAGATGAGTTTGGAGTGGTTGACCATGTCAAAGGCCTTGGACAGGTCCAGGAATATTGATGACACAAACTGACCATTGTTTCTATGCTGGTTAACTGTGTTAGTGAAGGACAGTAGGGCTGTGGTGGTGCTGTGAGATTGGCTAAAACCGTATTGGGCATTAAATAGGAGCTTGTGTGTAAGGACATAGTCCATAAGTTGGGTGTGTACAACCATTTCCAGAATGTTTGGGAGGGGATAGAATTGCAATTGGGCGATAGTTTGTTAGTTCAGTGGAGTTACCTCCTTTGTGTAAGAGCAAGATGTAGGAGATTATCCAGATGGTGGAAACATAAACTTCAGATAATGACCTGTTTATAAGTATGGGTGCAGGATATGTGATTGCTTCTGCTGCAATTTGCAGGAATTCAGCAGGGAGATTGTTTGCAGCTAAAGTAGTGGGCTTAAGTTTTTTTAGTAGTTTTTTGATGATGTTAGTGGAGACTGGGTTTAATGCAAACTGGTTATTGCTTTTGGGTGGATATAAACGGTTGTGGTTTGGGTAGGAGGGGTGTGGTTGGTGCTGGTCTGGGTCAGTGCAAGTTGTTGAGTTGGTTCTGTAAAGTAAGTATTAAATTGAGTGGCTAAGTTCATGGAGTTGGTTGTTGTTGGGGTGGGAGTGGTTGATTTTCCAGGATGCAATATATTGTTAAATGCTGCGCAGAATTTTTGAGGGTTATTTTGATGTTTATTCTGTATTTTGTAATAGTAGTTGCTTTTGTCTAATTTTACTAGGTTTTTTGCTTTATTTAGGAGTTCTATGAAAGTTTGTTTAGTTATTTGGGATTTGGTTTTACAATATTGTTCCCAGAATTTATCTCTGGTTCTGAGTAGGGATCTGGATTCTTTCTTTAGCCAGGGTGCATATGTTGATTTCACTTTAATGGTTCTGGGGTGGGGGCATGATAGTTGAGTATGTTTAGGAAGGTAGAGTTAAAGGAAAGAATAGCATCTTCTAGAGGCAGGTGCTTGAGAGGTTCCCAATTGTAGCTTTTTAGGGCAGTGATAAACCTGTTTGGATCAAAGTTTTTTTTTTGTTTCTGATAAGACGGCTTGACGGCTGGCAGTTTTGATGAATGTGGTTACTTAAGACAAAGGTTGGGTTGTGGTCACTAATGCAGACAGGGAGGCAGCCTGAGTGGGATGAGAGAATGGAGTTGCTAAGCAAAGTCCAATTGAGAATGGATTGACACTTAGAAGTTTTATCAGTCCTAGTGGGAGACATGATGAGTTGGGTGAAACCATAAAGGTTCACATGGGATGTATGGTTTGCAGAGGAACAAAGGAGCAAATCAATATTAAAGTTACCCATTAGTATAGTTTCATGTGGGAGATATATGGAGGTCCATTGCGATATACTTTCAAGTGCAGTGATATTGTTGCTTGGTGGAATATATGCAGTTATTATATTTAGGTGTTGTTTGGAGTTAATTGTTAACTTGGCAAATATTGATTCTGCATTATCAAATTCAGGTATGGAGAGGTCTAGAAGGTCTAGTATAAGGTGATCTTTGAATAAGATTGCAACGCCCCCTCCTTTTTTGTTTTTCCTATCTTTACGTAGGATGCTGTAACCGGGGGCAATAATGTCATTGTTACTGATATCTGGTTTAAGCCATGTTTCTGTTAGTGTTACAACCTCAGGGGAGTAAAGGGATAGTAGGGCATGTAGGTCATGGTCTTTGTTTGCTATATTTCTTATATTTATATTAAGGATAAGAAGGGAGGATTTGCATATGTGGTGGAGCATAGCAAGTGTTGATGGTGAAGGGCTGGCTAATGAACTGCATTTGGGGGGGTGGGACCAGGATTAGGGTGAATGTTGCCTGAGCACCTTAAATGCATAATTATGTGTAAAAGGAGTTTGGAGAGCTTGTGTTGAAGTTTTGAATATTCCAACGCTACTGGTGATGTGGGATGGTGAAGGTCTTTGATCGTGTGATAGTCTATATAGGAGTGTGGAACAAGGTTGAGGCTATAGTGTGATGTTTTGAACAACATGGGCAGAGGGATGAAGAAGTTTGCCAGGAAGGGAGAGTAGTGGATAGTGAATGAGTGTCATAAGTCAAGAGAGAGAGTAGGAGTATAAGTGTTAAGCTAGTAGTGGTATGGAGGAGTGTTGTATTAAAAGGCTTCATTTTGAGGTTGAGCTGGCGTGTGATGTTGCAGTAGATAGGGAATAATGTATGAATAGTAACACTAGTAGGGAGAGATATAATGTTAGAGAAATATAAGTATGTGCTTTGGTGGGGGGTTTTCAGAGTATTGTGTGTTGTGTACTTCTACCTGACTGGAGAGGTGGAGAGGGGAAGATAAAGTGTGGGGAGGGACTAATGTAGTGGGGTGTGGAACTTGTTTGTGTGATGTTGTAGAACTGGGTGTTGGGTGGTGGGTGTGGTTATGCTTAAATATAAATATAGGTGAAGTGAGGGTGGGTGGGAATTGGGGGTAGGGTAGGGGAGCGGAGTGAGCCCACGTTCAGCGACGGCGTACAGAGCGGGTAGAACTGATGATGGCAGATCACAGCAGTAAACCAGCTGAAAAAAAAATTATCTACAAGTTGGAACTAAGGTAGGCAGCAGGTCAATGCCATCTAAGACACCTACATAAGGAGAAGCAGAGGTAGTGTTTAATTTAGCACAGTGGCTCTACTGAGAATTTAAGTACAGTGGTATGGGTGAGGGAATAAAGAAATAACTTTGTGGAGATGGAGTGGGGCAAGGGAGAGTTTTGCTCAGCTGCTATTTCCTCGTAAGTGTGCACTTACTAGAGATGCTACACCTCGAGAGCTTTCAGCTACAAAAGTAGCACAAATATGGTATCCAGTGTTTTAAAACCTTTGGTGTGTTGTACCTGAGCAATCACTTGGGGGTGGGGGAAGAGAGGAAAACAATTAATTGGAGTAAAGAGTAGCAAGGGAGAATCCAAGGCACTCTGCTAACCTAGCTAATTAGCAAAAGACAGCAAAGGAAATGAGATAAAGAGAGTAAGCTAGTGTACTATGTTGGGGGTTGCCATACTATTGTAAATGAGTTTCTGTAAAAAAGGCTCTTATTGCAGCTGCTGTCGCTGATCATACATGACATTGATCATGGAGGCTCTGGGTTATCCAATCATGTTTAACATTTCATGCCCTTCATGGCACTGAGATAGTGGACCTGTACCATGTGGACAGGAAAACCATGCTGGAAATCATGGACATGTGTTAGCTTTGTCTAGTCCTGTGGGAGTCATGGAGTATCAATCACAGCGGATGCTAAGGCATGTGTGCCTTTGTGTATATTAGCTACAGAAATCTTTCACTGACATACTGGGGATATAGCTGGGATATCTCAGTCATTTGTCTAAAAAAAACTCCATCAGTTTCTTGATGTCATGCTTCAGCATGTGGGGGAACATATTTGTTTTCCACATTACCCATATGAGAGAGCAAACACCATGCAGGAGTTATATGTCATAGCTTATTTCCCTGAGGTTCTAGGGCCATAGACAGTACACACATTGAAATAGTGCTCTCACCTGCTGAACTGGAAATTAGGTATGTGAACTGCAAAGGGAATCACTGCATTAACTGCTAGGTGGTCTGTAATGCACAGAGTATCATCTACAACATGTGTGCAGGCAACCCAGGCAGTTATCATTATTCACACATATGGCACTCCTGTGAACTCTATCAGTGGTTTGGGGTGAATTCCCACCAGGCCATCTTGGGGGTGATGCTGGATATGCCATAAAACCCTAACTCATGACACCTATTACAAATCCATACAATTAAAATGACCTGGGGTACAATCTTGCATTATCACAAACAAGAAATATCATAAAGCATGTATCTTCACTGCTGATGTCATGCATTGGCTGTCTGAATATATCCAGTGTGTTCTGCAATATGACCTTGTCACCTTTGCAAAACATCTGACTGTAAGTGCATTGTCACATAATATAATACTTAGGAAACAGTTACACTGAGGTTGCCTCTTGCAAGAACTGCAGTTCCTAGCATCCCAGAAAGCAGCAGCTGAGACCGATGAGTCATCAAAGGAGGAGCCAGCAGCATTCTAAATGATGGTGGTCACACTACGCTGTGGCACTAGCAAAAAAGGCAGTGCATTTCACATAGCTTTACAACATAGCTATGTAAGAACTAATCAGATGCAGTGCAATAAAATGATGCTTACAAAAACACTACACTATGCTTACCCATGCCAAGGCTGGCCAAGCTGTGCATTAGATAGGCAATCCAAGTAACAGTATAAAGAGGGCAGGGCATAGTTATCATCATTTGCACAGATGACAAAGGGAATATAGGACTGCATGTCTTTCACAGGAAAATGGGTGAGTCTGAATCTTGAGGAGTAGCAAAATTAATTAATTTACTAAATGTTAATTTATGTATGATAGAGGCTTCATTTCACTGTGCATACCCCCACTGTATCATAACTTTGGCTCAATATTGGTGTGCTGGGTGACCTAGATTGATGTCTACCCAAAGATGTGCTAGCAAGATGATGACCATGAGGATGGGCATGGCCTCTCCTGGGTATAGTCACCTCGACAATCAATGCTGCTGTGTAAGTGCTAACACTGTGGGATTGGACTCTCCCTTGTTCACGGCAATGTTGGCTAACATCTGTGGATATATCAGATGACCAGTAAAAAGGATAGTCCTTGCCTCATGACAGATGATCTGGGGAAGATACTGTGCTTTCCAATGTGTGATTTAATCTATCCAATGAATCAGATGTGTAGGTCATGCACTACTGTATATCAGTGTGCACAGCCTCAATCACTCTCACTATCTCTGCCATGACTCTGATGGAAATAGCTTGTGCCTGCACAATGGTCTTGCACATACATTACTCCTGCAGATGTGTTGGCTTTCGTGGAGCCACAACAGACCCTGGGAACTATTGCCCTATAAGCCTGACTAGCTTGGTCTGCAAAGCTATGGAGCACATCATCATGGATCTCATTAACAGAGATATTGGAAACTCCAAACACTGGATCTAACCCAGTTCGACTTTGTTAAGGGCAGATCATGCCTCCTAAACCTGGTGGACTTCTTTGAGACAGTTACCAAGGCTATAGATGAGGAAAAGGTGGTCCACACAGCCTACCTAGACCTCGCAAAGGCCTTCGACACTATTCCCCACTCAGGTATTATAGACAAGCTCACCAGCCTGAACATAAGCCCCTACGACACGAGATGGGTTGTCAACTGGCTCATGGACAGAACCCACATGGTAAGAGTTTCAGGAGCTAGGTCCGACTCTAAACCTGTTACAAGTGGCATTCCCCAGGGCTCAGTACTAGGACCCCTCCTGTTTGACATATACTTCTCAGAGGTACAGGCAAGCACAGGAAGACTATGGCTCACCAAGTTCGCAGACGACTGCAAACTACGGGCTATAATTGACTCTCCGGCTGACACAGATATCCTCCAAAAGGGTCTCACTGAGACAGATACCTGGTTTCAAAACCATGGTCTCAAGCTAAATGCCAAAAAGTGCATAGTCATCCCCTTTGGAAAAAACAAAGTACCCCCAAACTACCACATAGGTGCTAGCCCCCTAAATATGGAAGACGTAATAAGGGATCTGGGGACCCAAGTAGATAGTAACCTCTCCTTTGATAATCACATAGCCAAAGTGGTTAGAAAATCCTTCTATGTGGCCCACCTAATCACAAAAGGGTTTGCATCCAGATGGAAAGAGGTCATTGGGCCCCTCTACGCTGCACTCATCAGACCCATCATAGAGTACAATGCCCCATTTGGGATGTACCTTACAAGACACCTGCAACAACTGGAAAGACCACAGAAGTTCCTCACCAAGAGGATCACTGATCTCAAGCAGATGCCCTATGCAGCTCGACTGAAGAAACTCCAGCTGTACTCGGTTGAATACTGCCTACTCAGAGGTGATCTCTGCCTGACAAGGTCACGTCCAACCCAGAATTGATGGACTTGCTCCACTTAAAGAAAACCATATCCCCTCTAGCCACATGCTCCAGGGATCTAAACCTCACCACAACAATAAATAGGACATGCTGGAGGGAAAGATTCCTGCCCCAGAGACTTCCCATGCTCTGGAACAAGATTCCAATCTACATTAGGCAGAGCTTCTTGCTAACCCTCTTCAAGAGAAACCTTGACAAGTGGATGGGAAACAGAAAGTTTACCCCAGGGATCACTTCAATGGCTCTGCTGGACAGAGGCACAGGGAACTAATCTAAGGGGGAGATGAAAGCCAACACAGTCTGGCTAGGCTTATAAATGCCTTCGGGCAGATAGCCTAGTACCTACCTAAGAACCTATGAACCTATAAGAGAATTGTCATAACATAACCACCACACGATGAAATCAGTGTTGAGCAGTTAGTCTCAGCAGCAAACAAAGAGATGGAGGACTGTCATATAACAAACCTTAAAGTGCCAATGGTGGCATAATAATACAATACCTATATTTTATTAGTTCATCATCCATCATGCAAATGAGGTGCCCATTGGGGCTTCCATTGTGCAGAGAGAGAGAAATACCTGACAACAGTTTTGGGTGCCAGTTCCCTCCCATTTTCCTGAGATCGTAGAAAGTGAGACTACTATGGCAGGAGAAAGTGAGTTAGTGCCCCTTTTAGAGCACAGAGGTGGTGTGAGGAAGAATCCAAGGTTTTTCTGGAATTCTCCATAAGGAGTACAAGGAAAGACTCCTTCAGAAGGGCATTACTGGGTCACAGAATAGGGCTGATACCTGTAATAGCTTGGCCAAAGATGTTACCTGTGCTACTGGCATCCTGTGCATGGGGGAGCAATGTTGTCTCAACTACAGTGACTTGAGTTGATACAAGACTGTCCTCCCTGACCAATGAGAGGCACTGAAGTTATGACATGATCTCTGCCTCTGTACTGTTAGTATATATCTTTTTACTAACCAAATACCCTCCAGTGCTTGCCATTATACAATTGTTCATTATGCTGTTTTTCTATCTCCATCCTTGGCACAGATTGAAAGGAACACAGAGGCGCATAGAAGCAGACTAGAGTACCTAAAAGAGTGTTGGGGTAAGTTTACTTGCTGTTGCAAAATATGTGTCTGTTTGCATAGTAACAGCTATAGCCATTAAAAGGAAATCTGTATAACTTTTAGCAGTATCACATTTGTCAGTCCTGGCATGCCTTAATGGAATTCCTATGAATGTGTAATGTTAGAATTGGGTTTATGCATGCCACCCATTCTTGAGGATGCTATGTGTATGTGCACTGAATTTTTTACAATGGTTGTGGGTTCAATTCCTCTTCCCCAAGAAAAATTATCATTTATCATGGGAGAGTATATATGTAATCCCAGTAATATCAGTTTGCCATTGCAATATCCATATTTCTTATACCCATAATTATTAGTTGGGTAGACACTTACATTATCCAGTACACACATCTGTCCCTTGTCTATCACCCTGTACTTGAAATCTACAATAGTGTGAACAGCAGGTTTTTTGTGTATATGTACAGTTGTATTTTTGTCAAAACTGAAATAGCAGCATCATTGGACAAAAGCACATATAGGTTGTTCTGAGAAATAGCTGCAGCAGTTAGTATACCCTTATTTCAGACTGCATGTGAGAATTGCTTTTGATTTACCCCCCTCAATATATATATATATATATATATATATATATGTGTGTGTGTGTGTGTGTGTGTGTGTGTGTGTGTGTATGTGTATATGTATATATAAAATACTCAGGCTGATGACATGCCTTTGTAAGTCCTGCTATTAAAAGGGTATTTTGTTTCATAGGTTCATACTAGGCTATTGGTCAAGATTTCTATTCATCAAATCTGGGTTTGACATGGCCTTGTATGTTAGGCAAAGGATGTATGGGTTAACATTTGATTAAACAGCTGTCCTAGCTGTGGGTTTAATTCGAGCATATCATTGTTTGTTTCATTGTATGAACACCAACATAGTTTAGAGAGAAATTTAATTGGTTTTGCATTTCACTCTTCCCATCTTATTTGTCACTATCATTTTTCTTTCATACATCTTTTTTTATTTCTCTTGCTATATAGACCAACACAGTAGCCCTCACTGACCACACTGATGTAGTCTGTCACCCCTCCACAGGTAATAGCAGCAGTGCCACCACAACTGTCAAAAGGTCCCAGCACATCTGGGTCCCAGCTTGCTATGGTTGCCTCCACACCACCTTCCCTAACTGTACCACTTGCATCAGGTAACTCTGCCCCAGAGGGTGGTACATTGGCAGCTGCCAGTAGCAGTGCAGTTGGAGGTATCACTTTTGTCACCAATCAGGAGCTGCCAGAGCTTGTGGGAGAAACAATATACATGAGGTTGGATGCCAACCTTGGCCATATAGAGACTGACCATGTTCCATTGACTCCTTAGGTTGCATATCTGCCCTGCAATGTCTCCAGCTTCTGATGTACGACCCAATGGTGACAGCTCTTAAGGTAACAAGTAAGCTCCCATTGGGTCTAAACTGTCAGAGACTGCATCTCCAAACAGCCATTATCCACAAAACACAGTGCTGTCCTCCCTTTTGCATCAATACTCACCAGTGTAGGTTGTACATTTCTCCAACCATCATTGTATTCCAGCTGTTTGTCTCATGTCTCTTACACCATTGTGTTCTCCCTCTCTCATTGTTTTACTCCATAGCATTAGCCATGTCTGTTTTCCCTATGACTGTCCCTCCCCCTCTTATCTACCTCTTACTTCCCTGACTTCCTTAACCAACTTATCCTTCTCCAAAATATGAATGAATGAATAAATGAATAAAATAAATAAATAAAACAGCACCTGTCCCAAAAATATTCTCATCCATACTTCTCACCGTCCTTATTTCATATATGTACATATTATTGGATACCATTGCTTAGCTTAAAATGTGTTCTTGTCTGAGAAATCACTGGTAATATATGTTGGTAATTAATTTCAAGTAGTTGCCATAGTTCAGCAGTGACTGTTCAGACAAAAAGTTGATAGCTATGCTTCTATCCTATCTCCATCCTGCACATCCCTCATTTCATCAGCTTCTGTAGTAATCTCTGGTTGTTTCTATTTTTCATCTCTGTCCTATACTCCCATTTGCAGCCTTTAACTTGGTCAAAAACAGATGAACACACCACACACATACCCTAAAAGGACATATATAAGGTCATCTTTCTGTGAAAATACACCGCTCAGCATTTTGACCAAGAGCAATTTCAAAGCACTAACGACAGTTATCACTCAATGGCAAAAATGGAGAAGAATACTTCAAATTCACTAAGGTCTTGATATTCATTGTGCTACTGAGCTGTGTGTATGTCAATAAGCAATCCAGAAAGATGTAAAAGCTAGTACTTTCCCAGTAATAGCTTCTGTGGCTCATTGTGTTCATGACGTGATGAGCCCATACTCAGTTCAACTGGTTCAGTGCTCTAATTCTCTTGGGGATGAATGTTGTTTTATCATTTTATGAGTTCATCCTACAAATGTAGTTCATTTCCATGCTATTTTTAAAGCCTTTCCACTGAGTGTTTTAGTGGCATGCCTGGCTAATGCTCTGGTTCAATAGATATGTTTTACACAACATGTTTTTACATCCTTTCAAGTGTGTGTCTCTTTTCTTAATATCATATGCTGTGTTCCCTTGAAATGTTTTTTACTGACACTTTTCTTATGTATGGTTCTGTGGCATATCTGGCTGATGCTCTTCTGTGTTGAACAAGAATGAGACAAGTATGGTTTCAAATCCATGCAAGTGTATTTGCATACCTCTCAAAATCTTACCACAAGAAATCTGTAAAAAGCCTAAAATAACAGGGGCAGGGGAGACAAAGGCCCAAAAATAGCAACAAATTTTAAATATTGCTTTTATGTTAGACATTTGCTAGAATAACCCACTTTGTATTAGTGTGCATTTTCTATAGGATATGTAGTCTACAATTCAAATTGATGGCATTATGTCAGGACTTCAATCTTCAGTGATTTTACAGAAAAAACACAAATTTTATGAGGAATGGACCAAAAACATGAAGAAAAAACCTGGACAGTTGAGATGTATCTGCATTTGTATTTTCTTTATATAACATGTTCCTTTCCTTCAGAAAAAAACAGTTCTAGCATCAATATCTATTTTGTCCTGGAGTTTGGCATTTTCTAACCAACACATCTATTTCTGGATTTGTGTAACATTGTTGAGCTAAGTCATTAAGAGATATGCTCCCATATCACCTCCAACCATCTAATTCCTTAATGGCTCACTTTTTTTTCTGCCCTCTACTTGCTTTACCTTATCATCTCTGTGACTCTGTCCTGTTTCCAATTTTTAATCTTACAAAACCATATATGAACACAACACATACACATGCGCATAAAGAAGTTATAAAACAGAAATAAATCTTCTTTATTTGTTGTATGACCGTTCACAGAGAGAAACACTGGCACCCATATATAATCACAGAAATGGAGGTTGTCATTCTGTAGCAAAAGGCAGTGCAGTGGTGCAGTGGTTGGTTTTGTTGCCTCACAGCAAGAGGTTCTCTACTTTGATTCTCAGCTGGGCTGCCTTCTGTGTGGAGTCTGCATGTCCTCCCTGCATTTGTGTGAGTTTCCTCTGGGTGCTCTGGTTTCCTCTCATATTCCAAAGACATGCAGTAGGTGGATTAGCTACTCTAAACTGGCCCTATATATTAGTGTGTGTGTGTGTGTGTGTGTGTGTGTGTGTGTGTGTGTGTGTGTGTGTGTGTGTGTGTGTGTGTGTGTGTGTGTGTGTGTGGTACACCCTCTGAAGAGGTTTGGGTGCTGGGCTAGCAACCCAACCCCATAAAATGCAAACCGCTGTGCTGCATAGGATGGACAGGATGCTTGAGAGAGAGAAAGAGAGAGAGAGAGAGAGATTCTATAACAAAAGTGAAGAAAAATATGCTACGATCTTGTCTTCCTTTGCTCAATCACACTGAATGTAGATGTGTATCTCTCAGCAATAATGATATAAGGTGAAGCTAACAGTGTCATTGTAACATTTTTCATGGTCATTACAGTCACAAAGTGATGGCCACATTGTCAATATACCTGTTGTAAGCATTCTTTTCCCTGATTTTTGTGTGTTATTGTTCAATGTTCATTTTCCAGTTTTCCACACTGTTTTAACATTCTCTTGAAATTTCTGTTTTCTGATAACTGCACTGTAAGTTTTGCTGTGGCTTCACATGCTAACATGTTGGTCTAGAGAATATCATTTAAGCAGACAGGGGTTCAAATCCATTGAGGTCTACCGTGTGTCAGTTTGCAAAACAATCTGTATAATGTGCCCATTACTTAGTATGCAAATAAGAAATAAGGTGAACCTGATATGTGTATGAAACTGTTTCACAATGATGTATACATTGTCTATATATGGGGGGGGGGAGGTGGCGGTTTTGATCCTCTGATTGTTGTATGCTATTTATCAATGATAATTTTTCTGTTCAAACATTCCCTTGAAATGTGCATTTCCTGACAACTTCACTATATGTTCCTTTGTTGCTTCACTTGCTAATATGTTGGTATAGAGAATATCATTTAAGCAGACAAGGTTCAAATCCATTGAAGTCTACCTTGTGTCAGTCTGCAAAACAGTCGGTATAATGTGCCCATTACTTACTATGCAAATACGAAATAAGATGAACCTTTTATGTGTATGAAACTGTTTCACAGTGATGTGTACATTGTCTTTATATGGGGGGTGCCGTTTTGGTCCTCTGATTGTTGTATGCTATTTACCAATGTTAATTTTTCTGTTCAAACATTCCCTTGAAATGTGCATTTACTGGCAACTTCACTATAAGTTCTTTTGTTCCTTCACTTGTTAATGCACTGATTTAGAGAATCTCAATTAGGCTGGCAGGGGTTCAAATTCATTGTAGTATACCTTGTATCAGTTAGAAAAAAACAATCTAAATCATGTGTATCTCACTTACAATACAAATATGACGTAATGTAACCGCTTTGCATTGATTTGTACATTGTCAATACACCAGATGAAGTGTTTTAATCACTTGATAGTTGTATATTGTTTTACAATGCCCAGTTTTCAGTTACCAACACTGTTCTAACATTTCACTGAAATGTCTAGCAATCTTTCCTATAAGGGATTCTATGACATGTCATTGTAATGCACTGGTCTAGAGAATATCAGTGACAAAGACAGGTGTTTAAATCCATTTGGTGTTTTGTTTTTTTACTATTATGGTTTCCATACCCCTAAATCCATCAGTTAGGACTGTTTCTGGAGCATTCCTTGCTAAAGCACTGATCTAGTGAGTATCCTTGATTAATGTAGGGGTTCAAATCCATTCAGATGCAGTTTTTTTTGGCTATCCTGTGTTTCATTTCCCTGAAAGAATCCTACCTGTCATCAGACTGTAAATTATGTCCAGAGGTTTGGAAGATTTATTTTCCATTATTGTTAAAAATGTTGAGAACTATGGGCCCCTGTCTGCCATCCACCCTGTTAATTTCTTATTGGTTTACCTTGTGTTCTATCTACTGCTTGCTTCCCATATTCCCTACTAAATGATAGAGCAAAATCCCAAAAAGGGAAGGCATCACTGATCAGTATTAGCAAAAAACTATGGGCACGCATAAAATTGTCTAAGGCCAGCTTCGAGAGAAAAATTGCACAGGACACTAAGGATAATCACAAGGCTTTCTTTAGTTATGTTAGGAACCTGGGTGGTAATTCCCAGATATGCTCAGAATTAGACCAAAATGACAAAAAATACACCCAACCCACAGACATTGCCAACATCCTAGCTGACAGGTTCAGCGCAAACTCCCCCCCCCACCAAAAGGGCAAATATCTATCCCAGCAGAGTGCTGCCCCCCTGACATCTCAGATGCTCAGGTAAGAGACGCCCTCTCCAAAGCAAAAAACACAGCATCAATGGGACCAGACGGTGTCCTGGGCTGCATCCTACATGAACTCCAAGAAGAGCTAAACCCAAACATAAAACTACTGTTCAATCTCAGCCTTACTACAGGATATGTGCCCAAAGAGTGGCGTACAGCAACAGTGGTCCCTCTCCATAAAGGTGGTGCCTCAACGGATCCTGGAAAGTATCGCCCCATAAGCCTGACTAGCTTGGTCTGCAAAGCTATGGAAAGGATCATCATGGACCTCATAAATAAAGATATTGGGGACCTACAAACACTGGATCCTACCCAGTTCAGCTTTGTTAAGGGCAGATCCTGCCTCTTAAATCTGGTTGATTTCTTTGAAACAGTCACCAAGGCCATTGACGAGGGGAAGGTGGTCCACACAGCCTACCTGGACCTTGCAAAAGCCTTCGATACAATACCCCACTCTGGCATTATAGATAAGCTCACCAGCTTAAATATAAACCCCTATGTTACTAGATGGATTGCAAACTGGCTCAAGGACAGAACCCACATGGTTAGAATTGCTGGAGCCATGTCAGACTCCAAACCAGTTACAAGTGGTGTCCCACAAGGCTCAGTCCTGGGACCTCTCTTGTTCGGTATATATTTTTCGGAGGTACAGGCCAACACGGAAGGACTGTGGCTGACCAAGTTAACAGATGACTGCAAACTGGGCGCCATAATCGACTCTCCAGCCGACACAAGCATCCTCCAAAAGGGCCTCATAGAAACAGACAACTGGTGCCAGAGCCATGGCCTCAAGCTAAATGCCAAAAGTGTATAGTCATCCCCTTTGGCAAAAACAAAGTGCCCACAAATTACCACATAGGTGGTAATCCATTAAGTACAGAAGAAGTAATTAGGGACCTGGGGACCCAAGTTGATAGCAATCTCTCATTTGACAACCACGTGGCCAAAGTGGTTAGAAAAACATTTTATATAGCCCACCTAATCATGAAGGGATTCACATCTAGATCAGGGGACGTCATCGTGCCTCTTTACTCATCCCTCATCAGGCCCATAATTGAGTACAATGCCCCTTTTGGGATGTACCTTACCAGACACCTGCAGCAACTGGAAAGACCCCAAAAGTACCTCACCAAGAGGATCAAAGGGCTCAAACAGATGCCATATGCTGCCCGGTTAAAGAAACTCCAACTCTACTCAGTGGCATACCGCCTGTTCATAGGCGATCTGTGCCTGACGTATAAACCCATGTCCAACCCGGAATTAATGGACATGCTGCACCTCAGAAAATCCAAATCCCATCGAGCTACGCGCTCCAGAGACTTGAACCTCAGCACTGAAATAAATAGGTCATGCTGGAGGGACAGATTCATAACCCAGAGTTTCCCTTCACTCTGGAATAAAATCCCAGTCCAGGTTAGGCAGAGTCCCTCATTGACTCTCTTCAAGAGGAATCTTGATGAGTGGATGGGAGATTGTAGGTTTACCCCGGGTATCACTTCTGTGTCACTGTTAGACAGAGGCACAGTATACTAACTTCGAAAAAGGGCATAGCAAAATAAATTTAAAATGGATGGCGAAAGCCAAACACATTCTGGCTAGGCTTATAAATGCCCTAGGGCAGATAGCCTAGTATGAACCTATGAACCTATGAACCTATGAACCTATATTCATCTCTGTCCTATATTCCCATTTCCAACATGAAATATGGTGAAAACAGATAAAAACAGTACACTCACGTCCATAAAAGGCTTATAAAAATAGCATCTTTCTGTAGCCCTATGTTGCATGATAGTTGTTAGACAGCAATGTAAATGGACATGCATAATGAAAGCACTCATGTCCTATGGCAAAAATGAAGAAAAACCTTTGGAACATGCTAATCAGTCATGCAAATGAGCTTAGCATCACTGTCCATACAAATCAAAAATAAAAAAATGCACAGTTAATGCCTTTATTCTGATCTTTGTATGGTTCATTGCAGTCATGCAGTTATGTTTAATGTGCTAATGCAATGTTATGGGGCTTAAAATCCCCTAGGCATTGTATGCTGTTGTTTTATAATGTTAGGTTTGTAGTCTGCACATGAGATACCTTTTCCTGATATGTGTGTTTTATGACTGCTTCTAGTCTGGCTGCTGCAGTAGCTCCCTTAGCAAGGGAACTGTAGATATACTGGCATGTGGACAACATTGATGAAAGAACTCCCCAGAGGTTATTATATTTTACATTTTTAATAACAGTATTATAGTGCAGGTCTACTGCTCACTTGCTGATGTTATCAGGACTGACACTGGTAGGTGCATTATTTTACTTTATTGTATACCACCACCTTGTATAGATTTCACAGTATTCTACATTCACGTATGCATTCTTGTACAGGAAACATCACAACAAACCTCACACGCAGGGCTGGTGCAACGGCCAAAAGAAACTCAGTAATATTCCAAAAACGATAGCCAGCACCATAGAACACAATTTATTCTTTACAATGAAAAGTGTGAATACAGAATCATACCAGTTTTGGCATATAGCCTTCTTCAGTGATACCATAACATTCTATTCACTGACTATATATAGTCAGAAAACTCATTAATTATGCAAATTGATGAGAGTTCATTTAAAGTTGCAGTATACAATTTCAAACTACACCTCCAGTTTTTACATATATAGAAATTAATAAATGAACACAGTCATCCAGTATATAGGACCACATATTCTTGTTGTTATTAATACCAAAAAGGTTTTTATTAATGTTCATTTAAGCCTGGATAAAATAATCCACCTAATCTGATAATCCATGCTTTTTCTTTATCTTTATAAGTCAACAAATCATGCCAACCAGACTTGTCACTATTATCCCCCCTAATGACATCAATAATCTGAAAATAAAATTTGGCATTAGTATGTGTGCGAGGTATGTTGTGGTGTTTCCTGTTCCTGTATCTCACTGGGGGCTTCTGACTGAACACATGGATTTATGTTTGAGTTAAGTTGTGTGAAGAGTTTTAGTTTGGTGAGAGTCAACCTATTTATTTTTTTCATCTTTAAACTAAATACGATGATGGAACTTACAATTATCTAGTGTTTTTTGAACGGATAACTTCTGCTTATGAAAGTGGGTAATGCATAAAGCCATCACCATTTGTGTGATGCGGAATGCCTTATCGCTACGGAGACTGAGGTTTCGTGGATGAGACTACGTATTTGGAATCCATAAACAGAAGGACTTTCTTTATATCAACATTTTATTACAACCAGTTTTTTTTGGACACATTTTTTGGCTGTTGGACTAGTTTCAGGTGCGATGTCTGTAGGGGTGTTTCCTGTTTCCCATTTTTGCTAAGGGCTCCGAAATGAATACATGGACCTATGTTGGGATAAATAGTGTGAACTGCTTTACAGTCAGGTGAAGTTTAAATGTTTTTCAAAGCAATTGGATGTTGGGACTAATATTCATCCAGCATTTTTGAGCAGATAACCTTGGTTTGCAAAAGGGGATAGTGTTCTAAGCTGTCGCCATTGTGTAATATACTGCTCAATATTTTCAACAAATATATTTTTTGGTATTTTGTAATGAAACCATTATTTTTAAGTTTATTGTTTAGTTTATGAAAGGGGATAGTGTTTGAAGCTGTCGCCTATGGTTATATTATTTGTTGGATAATATATAAACATTATAACTTTTTTTGTAGGTTATTTGAAACATATGTTTGCAATTTAATAGATCGTTTATGGCATAACATTGATATGTGGCCATCTTCCGATGCTTTGGAAGTTTTGTTATTTACCTAACCAAAAAAATTTTTCGCATGACTGTTTGGAGTAAAGGATTTTTTTCCCTTTGGGAATGCCTTCCAATGAAATTGAATTATCCAGGATATTTACCAACTTTTTGGGCTTTTATAAAATTATAAGAACAAACTTTGTCTTTGGAACAAGTTTGATTTGCTAAGAATTTACATTTGGTTTTGATCGTTAGAATTCCTTCCAATAGCATGTCAAAAAGTATTTAATTTTGATATTTTGGTTTATGTAACATCACAGCCATAGCTGTCATTTATACATCAATCCAAACAAAATGAAAAACTTGTAAGGTAAACCAAGTCCAGGTCCCAGAAAAACGCAAGCCGAAGAACCAGCAGTATGGTGAAACAGTACAAAAGTTTAATAATCCAGATAACCAGAGAAATCCATAAAAGTTATTAAACATAAAAACAAGCCCACTACTAAGCGCTTTCACCCATCAATACATTCGGGCATCTTCAGAGTAGTGAAACTAAAAAGAAATCAACTACCTTAAATAAATTCAAAAAGTTCCCACCCTATAGGTAAACCAATCGCAACAAAATGTACCTTAACCAAATTAGAATGTTTAAAGTGGAATCAGTTCATAGTAAAAAACATATACAAAAAATGTGTTTGTATATACAAAAAACATACAATAAAAATGTATATATATATATGTGTGTTAAATATTATGTATAAAAAGCTCGTCAAAAAAATCAATTTAAACAAAACAAGATCTATATTTTAAAATACTAGACATGGAAATAAACTCATTGATGCCAGGGGGTCTAGAGGCATCTAGTCTAAGTTGCCACAAAGTTTCTCGAACTTCCAGCAAGATCTTAAAGTTACCCCCTCTATCGTTGTCGGGTATTCTATCGACAACAAAAAATAAAAATTTATTAAAGTTCTCACACTTAATACTGTGCATGTAGAGAGCATTACTAGACCTCTTGTTCCTAATGTCCCTTAGGTGCTCAAGAATTATTAACCTAAGTTTCCTAATGGTCTTACCTACATAAAATGTAGGGCAACTGAGACATGTAGCGATATAGACCACTCTCCTGGTATTGCAGTTACAATACCCTGGACATTTTATAGATCTATAAAAATTCTGAACTACCACATAAAGACCATTGTTAATATACCTACATACACTACACAACCCACATTTATTCATTTTAGAGTTTCCATAACGTCCATTGTTAAAACTTTCCCTTTCCATCAACTCTTTCAAGTTCATCCCTCTACTAAATGTGAAGAGCGGCAAGTTACCAACAACTTGCATAGTGTCCTTGTCCATAGTGTATTGCCATGTTTCTCTTAAAATTTTTGCCACTCTATCAGCATACCCGTTAAAGGGTAATATCATAGCTCTTTTAAAGTTGTCAAAATCAATAGAAGAACTACTATTGACAAGCCTATGGGTCTCTTTAATTAATCCGCCTAACAGAATAGGTCTAAAAACTAAATGTCTTTTACCTACAACCTCATTTTTAATGTTAGTCAAAAAATCAAGAGGGTACCCTCTATCTAAAAACATATCTACTAAGCTCTTAATTTCCAAGGTGTATTGGGCATCTTCACTGATTATCCTAGAGAGTCTGACCATCTGACCCTTCACAACATTCTTTTTTTGATAAAGGGGATGGCAGCTTTGAAAATGCAAAAAGCTGTTTGAATAAGTTTCTTTACGAAAAATATTGGATTCTAATCTGATAACCCCTTCACTCACTCTAGTATAAAGTGTGATGTCAAGATAATTACACCTGTTGCCATGTACCTTATAGGTAAATTTAAGAAAATTAGTAGTGTTATTAAGATATTCTACAAAAGTATGTATTGTATCAACTGTCCCTCTCCAAAATATTAACAAATCATCGAGGTACCTCAAATAAAGTGACATGTACTTCATGTAGGTTGATGTAAACACTTTGTCCAATTCCCATTGTGCTAAAACGAGATTAGCATAAATTGGTGCACATTTTGCGCCCATAGCAACACCTGTTACTTGTTTATACAGTTCACCCTCAAAAGATAAAAAGTTGTTAGTTAGAATAAGTTCCATTAGATTGACAAGAAGTGATCGTTTGACAGTATGCATGTCACAAAATTTTTCAAGACAAATCCGAAACATATCTAACCCTTCCACCTGAGGTATAACTGAAAACAGGTTAATAACATCTATAGTGACCATAGTAAAAGGCTCATCGAAGTGTTTTTGTCTAATGACATCTAAACAATGCCAGGAATCACGCAAAATATGTGTAAAATGATTAACCATATTTTTACAATAAAAGTCCACAAAAGAAGCCATAGCTTCAGTCTTGGAGCCCCTAGCTGCAACAATCAGGCAAAAAGGTGGATTGTTCTTATTTTTGTGGATCTTTGGTATTCCAAAAACGGATGGCGTCACAGGAGCTTCTACTGATAAAAAATGAAATTCATTATTATCTATAATACCCTCCAATAGCCATTCATAAAGAAGCCAATCAATTTTGCAATAAGCCATGTTCAACTCATTACGTGATACCCTGGTATAAGAATTGGTGTCGTTAAGTAAACATGACATTCTATTGGAGTAATCAGTGGACATCATAATCACAACCCCCCCACCCTTGTCTGGTTTCATCACTCTGAACTGATTGGAAGATGTCAACTCATGTAAACAAAAGCGTTCACCTGCAGTCAGGTTGTCCGCTTGATGGTCAGTCGATCTACTCAACCTTCTGATCTGCATTTCACATATAGACTCAAAAACGTGAATACAAGGGTGGGTTGGGGGAATAAACGTACTTTTCCTTTTAGGCCATGGAAATTGTTCTTTAGACAAATTAGGATTCTTAGAAAAATACATCTGTAAATTTAATTGTCTAGTATACAACCTCAGATTAACTAAAATTTTAGCTACTTCATTTCTAAATTTGGGTACAAAAGTGAATCCCTTCTCGAATAATGAAAGGCGATCTTTAGTCAACTTAAAATTAGTAAAATTGTATAAATAAACATTATTAACCTTAACAAGCTTGCACAATATATCCTTGTTGACATCAAAATCAAAATTAAAATTCCCACCTAAATCATTCCCTAATGACAAACTGGGTATTAAATCTAAATTAAAAACATAAGCATCACCAGTAACTTGAAATTGTACCTGTGGTGAAAATAACACAGAGGATCCAGCCTCCTCACTAAAAGCCAAAGAATTTTGTAAAGATTCGTGTGGTTGAACAATATTATCTTGCAGAAAAGTCTCAAGCTTACTGGGACAGATGTCCTGCTGTAAAGAAAAATCAATAAAGTCTTCATCAGAACTGTGAATATCAACAAAGGTGGATACAGTAACTAGAACCTCTGCCTTCTGTTGTTGTAAGGTCCCTCCTGTGGTCGTCCCCGTAATGGTGGCCCATAAAAGCATTGGTTGCACTCCCGAATACGTTCTGAGCGCCTCGGAAGAGGGGGGTCTAAAAAATCGTCGTTCTCATCAAACAATTCAACTTCAGTCCCACAACCGTTGTCAACATCTCCCCTGTGTGACAAATCTTGAACAGAGTGAATATCACTTGGAGGGAGTACATGCGAAAAACCTTCTGTACTTGAACCGTTGTAAATATTAACTTTTGGAAATTCTCTAAAATGAGAGTATACCTTAGAGTTGGTGTAATCATAGGTGTCTCTCTTAAGTTTTAGGGACTTCAGTTCTAATCCCTTACTCACAAAATTGTAAATCTTATGTAGAATATTGTCATATTGAGGCTTATTGAATTCAAAAAGCAGCGGAGACTGAGGTTTCGTGGATGAGACTACGTATTTGGAATCCATAAACAGAAGGACTTTCTTTATATCAACATTTTATTACAACCAGTTTTTTTTGGACATATTTTTTGGCTGTTGGACTAGTTTCAGGTGTGATGTCTGTAGGGGTGTTTCCTGTTTCCCGTTTTTGCTAAGGGCTCCGAAATGAATACAAGGACTTATGTTGGGATAAATAGTGTGAACTGCTTTACAGTCAGGTGAAGTTTAAATGTTTTTCAAAGCAATTGGATGTTGGGACTAATATTCATCCAGCATTTTTGAGCAGAAAACCTTGGTTTGCAAAAGGGGATAGTGTTCTAAGATGTCACCATTGTGTAATATACTTCTCAATATTTCCAACAAATATATTTTTTGGTATTTTGTAATGAAACCATTATTTTTAAGTTTATTGTTTAGTTTATGAAAGGGGATAGTGTTTGAAGCTGTCGCCTATGGTTATATTATTTGTTGGATAATATATAAACATTATAACTTTTTTTGTAGGTTATTTGAAACATATGTTTGCAATTTAATAGACCGTTTATGGCATAACATTGATATGTGGCCATCTTCCGATGCTTTGGAAGTTTTGTTATTTACCTAACCAAAAAATCTTTTCGCATGACTGTTTGGAGTAAAGGATTTTTTTCCCTTTGGGAATGCCTTCCAATGAAATTGAATTATCCAGGATATTTACCAACTTTTTGGGCTTTTATATAATTATAAGAACAAACTTTGTCTTTGGAACAATTTTGATTTGCTAAGAATTTATATTTGGTTTTGATCGTTAGAATTCCTTCCAATAGCATGTCAAAAAGTATTTAATTTTGATATTTCAGTTTATGTAACATCACAGCCATATCTGTCATTTATACATATATTTTCATTTTAGGGAATTGGCATTTTTATATATATTTTTTATATATATTTGTTTATATATACTTTTGAGGCCACCTGTGGATGAAAGGGCCATGCACCTTGGATGAGTTTGGGCCTAAACGGAACCGGCAGCTAAAAGTCTTATAGGATATCTGACGACGCTGGGACATTTATTGTCAGTTATCCAAACTACTATAGTTGGTTTTCTTTGAAACAATACTTTGTATAAATATATTGTGAGTCATATAATGTTAATTTTATTCTAGCGACGCTGGGCGTTTATTGCACATGTGGAACAATATCAGTCTGCTTGTGGATGGGGCCACTTTATATGGTTTATTGATATAATGAGGTTGGTGCTGGAGTTTTTTAACCATTGGATGGTCGATTTATATATTTATGTATTGGTAGGGTTGAATTTTTATGTATTGACAGCTTGGGTTGTGGTGTTGGTAAACTGATTTTTGATTTAAAGATTTGGCATAATATTGGATGGAAATGGATCTGACAACCATTTTGAAGGGTTTGTCCCAAGACAAAGATGATGTTCAAATTTTTGGAATTCAGAAGGAGGGTATTTTTCTCGATAATGAGAGAGCTAAGGACCCAGAGGATTATTGTAAGGAGTTATTTTTTTAAAATAACCAAAGGTATGTCACAACTGAGAAGCAATGTATGGAATCTTAAGTTATTTAAAGCCTATAAGGCTAAAAATATTACTCCTAGGGGCCTTAGATTTAAACTTCAACCGTTTGTGAATGGTCCGGATGAACAGCTAAATGATGAATGGGTTAAGGCTCAACATACAGCAACTATGTTATTTGTAGATATTCTTATCTCTTTTTATGAGAGAAGTATTGATGCTAATACTATACAGGTCAATACATTATGTGACAATATTAAATCTTTTGAGGGACAGATGATTTATAAATCTTGTTTGACTAAACTTTCCAAAGATTTATTGGTATTGGAACAAAGTTTAAAAGAAAAAAAGATACACAAATTTCAAAGGGATGTCACAGATTATGTGGAAGGAAAGCCCTTTGGCATTAAAAAATATGTCAGATTTAGAGAAGGGGAGTCCTTACCCACAAAATTTAGAAAAAAAAGAGACCTAGGTCTATATTAAAAAGATCTAAGACTGATTTTAGCAGCACCTCAGGGGAGGAATCTTTAACTACCGAACATGAACATGTTTCCAGTCAGGAGTCCCCAGCATATAAGAGAACAAAAAACATGGACTGCCCTTTAGGATTAAGAGACACAGGGGGGTAGAAAACACAAACATAGACACGGTAAATAACTTGGAAATGTTACTGGATGTTCTAACTCAGAAATGGATGTATATTCAAATGTTCACAATATTTCATCTGTGTCTTTGGATGATACACAATTAAAAATATTCAACAAAGGACTATCCTTTGTTCCTGTTTTTTTTTGTTAACGAATATAGCTTTGTACAGGATGTTTTGACTTTTTGTAGATCACTTAATTTAAAATTGCTTTTTGGAAACACAGATAATTCACAAAGATCTACTGATTTTCGGTTTTATAAATCCACTTTTCAGCCACCGATGGATAAATATGTGGCAATTTTTCAAGAAAAGGTGATCAAGGATATACATTTTAAACAGGAAGAGACATCTATGTTTAACAATAATTTATCTGATCTAGAAATCCAGGCCATTGCGAGTTTAAGGACTAACCCAAGCATTGTCATTACTTCAGCAGACAAAGGGGGTGCTGTGGTTATAATGGACTCAGAACAGTATATGGCGGAGGCATATACTCAACTTAATAATAAACAACATTATATGCGGATGCCTTTAGATCCCACTGATATGTTTAAACAACAAATTGATGAATTTTTGGGAGAAGCGGTCGAGGTAGGAATTATTGATAAGAACATCAAGATGCAACTAACAGTGGCCAACCCAAGTAAACACATTTTTTACTTATTGCCAAAAATTCACAAGGATTTACTGAAACCTCCAGGTAGACCTATAGTTTCAGGTTGAGGATCATTAACAGAACCACTTTCAGAATTTTTGACTTTACATCTCAAGCCTTTATTGACATTAGTTAGATCTAGGTTAAAAGACACTACAGAGTTTTTACAAATCATCACGGATTCCCAATTAGAGCCCAGTTGGTTGATGTGTACACTTGACGTTAAGTCATTATATACTAATATCCCACACTGGGCTGGGCTGCAGGCAGTAGAATATTGGTTGAAAAGGAGCAATCTTTATCCACCTGGTTTGAATACCTTAATTATTTGTATGGTGGAGCATGTATTAACTAAGAATATGTTCTATTTTCATCAACAATGCTATCTGCAGGTTAAAGGTACAACCATGGAGGCTTCTTTTGCCCCTATATATGCCGACCTCTTTATGGGATATTTAGAAGAATATCTCATTTATGATAAATCTCACAATATATATATATAGAGGAATTGGATATATGGCGAAGGTACCTAGATGATTGTTGGTTTATTTGGAGATGTGATCAAGAATATTTCTTAGAATTTGTTCAGTATCTTAATGACAATGTTTGGGGGATTGAGTTTACTCTCAATGTACAATACCATCAAATTCAATACTTGGATGTTTGTGTGAACAGAAACAGTGACCACACTTTAGACTCAAAAGTCTTTAGAAAATATCCTCAATATAATATGTTATTGGATGCTAGTAGTTTACATCCCAAACATATTTTTCAAAATATCCCCAAGTCCCAATTTTTAAGAATCAGAAGGATTTGTTCTAATAAGGATAACTATGAATTTTTTCAGCAGGACCATAAGAAGAGATTTCTTGCTAGGGGATATAAATATGGGGATGTAGTTTCAGCCTCCAAGTCAGTGCAACAGTTTAATCGTGAGGATTTATTGAAATATAAGGACAAAAACATCTCTACTGTGACACCCATTAGATTTATTACAACATTTGGCAGAAACATTAATGTCATCAAAAGAGTGATCAATAACAATTGGAACATTTTGATGACGAATCCTAAGCTTACTGACATTCTACCCTAAGAATGTTTGTTTTCTTATAGGAGAGGTCGTACATTAGGCTCTTACTTTAATTGGTACAAGACAGGTAGAAAACAAAATGTTGGAGGGATACAGTATACATTGTCAGGAATTGAATTAAGGGGTTGTTTCCCATGTGGTCACTGTTCTTTTTGTGTTCATATTAAGAAGTCTAAAGAATTTTCTAGTAAAAATGTTACAAAAATTTTTGATATTAGATGTTTTGGTACCTGTGGAACCAATTGGGTTATCTATTTGGTGACCTGTTCCTGTTTAGCTTTTTATATAGGTCAAACATCCAGACTGTTCAGAATCAGGATATCTTAACATTTGAGTAATGTTAGAAATAAACATTGTACTAGTGCCTTATACAAACATACTTTGATCCATACTAATGCCAAATTTTATTTTCAGATTACTGATGTCATTAGGGGGAATAATAGTGACAAGTCTGGTTGGCATGATTTGTTGAATTATAAAGAAAAAGCATGGATTATCAGATTAGGTGGATTATTTTATCCAGGCTTAAATGAACATTTATAAAATACCTTTTTGGTATTAATAACAACAAGAATATGTGGTCCTATATACTGGATGACTGTGTTCCTTTATTAATTTCTATATATGTAAAAACTGGGGGTATATACCGGCCTAATTTGAAATTGTATACTGCAACTTTAAATGAACTCTCATTAATTTGCATAATTAATGAGTTTTCTGACTATATATAGTCAGTGAATAGAATGTTATGGTATCACTGAAGAAGGCTATATGCCGAAACCGGTATGATTCTGTATTCACACTTTTCATTGTAAAGAATAAATTGTGTTCTGTGGTGCTGGCTATCGTTTTTGGAATATTAATGCATTCTTGTACACCTGCATTTGTACTTTTGTATGTCCACCTCTGTGGATTTTGTTACTATGGTATAATCCCTACTCCACCCTTGGTCATCAGTGCTATTTTTTCCATCATTGCACTTTTCTCTAAATATATTCACTGCTGTGCATTGCACCATCATTGTCAACCTGTGTGAACAAACTTGCCACAACTACTAGCGTGGTCATGCACCTTCAGTGTTTACCTTTTCTGCTCATACTTAAATCTGTCCATGAGATGATCTAATATGATGTATCTGAGTGGCTGTGCTGTAACCATGATGGAGAGCTGCTTATCATGCACACTGGCTTGGACGAGTACATATATATTTAGCATTGACATTGATGCTGATCATGCATGCAATGTAAGCATTTCTATCTTGGCCACAGTCACATCTGTTGCATTTCTGAATATCAGGAGATGTCTAGTAAAGAGTGGTTATTAGAAGACGGATTGGGCCTTTATGGCTTAAACATTACTTGTGTTGCATTCATGTAAGAAAGGTGGCCATTTCTGTTACATCTCAGTGGGCCAAGCGAGAGTATATGTGTTAGGCTGTTATACTAGGACTAGGAGACAGCTTGGGAGTTGTATATGAAAGCAACTGATAAGATGATTTTTTGGTAGAGGGTTAAGAAGTATCCATTTAGGTCTAATGTCACTTGTAGTGGGTGAGGCAGCTATGCTAATGTAATTTATTTAGTCGTTAGCTAGGAACCAGCAGTCACAACATACGCAGTTGGCTGAGCTGTCAAAATGAATTAGTGAGCATTATAGCAAGCATTGCTGCAGCGGGTCTATATTAGAACATTGAAGTTTCACAACTTCGAATGTTCTAATATCGACCCCTATTCATCGAACGCTGACAACATCGAACATTCAGAACAGCAAATTTTTTCCTAGGGAAAAAATTTGCTGTTCCAAACACATACACACAACACACGCACACCAAACAAACAGCAGTCCATACACATACACCTAAATTCTTACATCTAACCCTACACTAAATTGTACATACACCACTAACTATCCACTTACCTTAACCCAAACCCAAACCCTAAGGTCCATCACTATCGCACATTCACCTCACCCGCGCCCTAATCCTAACTCACCTACCCTGCCCTAACCCTCACATCCACACAATTGCACACTTACCTGACCAGCACCCTAACCCTCACATCCACACAATCACACACTTACCTGAATCTGACTCGTAATGTTCCACCACAATGCTGAAAATAGCAAAGCAATAGAAATGGACAACTGAATTCTTTCCCTAGGAAAAAATTTGGTTTTCTGCAGCTTTGCTATTTTCAGTGTTCGCTGAATCGGGGTCGATATTAGAACATTCGAAGTTGTGAAACTTAGATGTTCTAATATAGACCCGCTACAGCTAGGTAGTATGAGGTTTAAGGCATGTCTCATTTAAGGCAAAACTGGCAAGATTGTTTTAAGACTCAGTGATGTACTTCAAATGTATTATTAATTCATTCATAGTTTATAAACTCAGTGGTTAACCATTTGTGGCATGGAGGGGAGTGAATGTTTTGGAGGAAGTTAGATTGTGTAGCTTGTCCAGGTATTGTCAGTATAAGTCTTTCTAGCAAAAGAAGATACATAATTAGTTTTATTTTAGTGTAGTATGATATTTTTGAAAGTTTAGTTAAGAAGTGGTTAGAATGATAAATAGAAGATGTTTTCTTTTCTCTTGGCTTATTAATGCATAGGGTGTTTTATATGTTGCTGGCAAGACAGAAATATTAATATTAACAAAATGGCTGTTGTGTATTTGCACAGTGCTATGGCTCTATGTAGCTGGGTGGGGAATGTTATTATGCCAGAGAAGTATGATGCAGATAAATGGAAATAGGTGTGCTATCATTTCCTGTTGATTGGTTTGAGGTTGAGAGGACATGGTAGATGCTTGTGGCATGATGGATCTGTGAAAAAATAATGAAAGCGAGTATCCAAATAGTATGCAATAGCATGTTATAAATGGCATTCTGTGTCAGGTTTTAAGCAAGTTAAATATAATATGTGAGTTAAAATTAAAATTGATTGGATTAGTGTTGAATGGGTATAAACTAATGGTTACAAAAACAGATGCCTGAAGGTTGGGTCATATGTTTAGGCTGGACCTGGCAAAGCAAACAGTGGGAATGTATTTTATATAAAGTGATTTAGTAAATGTTACTTTAAGAAGGAATGGAAATTGAAGTTTCTAACAAGTCATTTTAGAGGGTAGTAGGAGATGTTAATTAAGTAGAAATATACAAGCATTGGGAGTGGCCACGATAGAGATAGGAGGAGAGACTGAAACAGGCTCACCTACTATGACAATGAGAATCAATCAGTCAGTACAAGTGCAGTACCACCCAAACCTGGCAATACAATGGTGAAAAGTATTAAGTAATTAAAAAAAGATTAGGCAATACCTACTGAATAGCCAATAGCCAAAAATAGGAAAAAGCACAATAAGCTGACATTATAGACCCCACAAAGATCACCCCTACTACATCAATGGCTGCAGATGTTGGGTTAAACAATAGGCAGGATAGGGAGAGGGAAGGCCATCAAGAAGGAATAGTGAAGACTCAGGGAGGTTAACTGCATTAACATGCATTAAAAAACTGTATGAAATAGATGCATTAACTACAGACAAAGATGAAATATGTGATAGAAAAATTACATAATTAGGATTAGCACAGAACACACTCATTGCATATCTTATCTTTGTCAATATGCATGAGGCACAACACTGGATGTTCAATAGAGCAGGGACACAAATGCAGCAGAAAAGCAGGTTTGAGATCAGTGTGGATGGTCTAATAAGTAAGCTTGGCATGCAGTACAGGAATATCAAAGGAGCAGCAATAAAAAAACAACAAAAAGGCAAAATGATCATACTGAGTCAGTGCACTCCATTAAACCTTTCCACCTTTAACCACTAACCTTTCAAATAGGAGAATCATTATGCTCATTGATAGGAAATCAGAATGATGGCATTAACTTGAAGAGAGCATGTTTTGCCACTACCATACAGGAAAAGGCCTTAACTAATCTTGGGCCAGTAACACTGAACCGGCTACCTGGGGAAATTTGTTCTCAAATAACATTGGATGGATTCATAACTTAACTGAAAGAGCATTTACTAGAAGAAACTGCCTGTAATTGCTTTTACAACACTGGATAAGCTTCTGTAGGCTTGTCAGCTTATTGTAAATGCAATATTTGTAAGTACAACATACAGGTATCACTCTGTTAAGAGAACTCCACCATGTAAATGCTCTAAATTATGTACATATTTCTATATTGCATGAAATAGGTTCATAGGTTCATAGGTTCATAGGTTGGTACTAGGCTATCAGCCCTAGGGCCTATACAAGCCTAGCCATAACAATTCCCTGGCTATTTCTTCCCAAATTATTTACTTTCCTGGACCCCCTGGATAAAGAATAGGGTGAATACTCTTGTTTCTTGCTAAGTTTTTTTCCTCCGTGTATTTACTTTTGATAAACATTTCAACTATTGTATGATGAATGAAGTATTTCCATTTTTGTTATTGATTTTTATTGTTCTTTGCTCCTCTGGAGCTTGGGATGAGGGCGGAAAGGGCAATATAATTACCCAGTTAGCAAATTTCAAATAAATATATAAATAAATCAAAGGCCTTCTTTCCAATTATCTATGCTTACCTTAAAGGTGGTAAAGTTACTCCTCTACTTGATATATACTGCAAGTTTTTTCCAAAAGATAAGGACACACTGGGATATGAATCTATCACACAAACATCTCTTGTTTATCATCTGATGAAGTTTAATTCTTTTAAGCAGGTGTTTGAGGAACCATTTTTCCTGTTAAGAACTAGGAGGTCAAATAAAGTCAGAGCTTTCATGGCTCTAAAAGTTGATCACAGGCCTGTCTGGAGTAGTCTATAAGAAGGAAAGTCCTCCAGGAGGGCTGCCTGTCAGTCCTTATAACTAAGATTTTGAGTTCAGTGATCATTTTAGTAATAAATCCCTGAGAAGTTTCATGATGAGTGATATGTTTAGACCGATAGATGCCAAAAAGGGGCTTTATATTTAATAGTTTTGATGTGATACAAGTAAAGGGGAATTAAGAGTTCTTTGGACATAACATAGAAGAGATACCATGGGAATTAGATATGTCAAATAGAATGTTTTCTGAATTGATATGGAGACATGATAACCAAAAGATAAAGAATTATCAAAAAGAGTACCTAACTCTCTTATAGCAGTGGCTGATTGGAAGAGTGTGTCACCTTTCTGCTATGTTAAAATATTTTGTTTGCCAAAATAAAATATACTACATTTTTACACATTTAGTTTGAGACCATTATCTTTGCACCAGTGGTCAACAAGGTTTAACCAATGTTGGAGCAACTGTAAGTTAGTGGAAGTTTGAATAGCAATGCACATTTGACATTAATCTGCAAAGTCAGACAACCACAGGCTGGGTGTATTGGTCTGAGGGTGAGAAATAGATGGTACACCACTCATAAATTGGTTGCACTTAGAAATGACAGCTTTAGCTCTAAATGCATAGGTTCTGTCAAGCAACCAATTAGCAATCCATCACACAACACAAGGATTTACATTCACATTTTCAAGTCCATTAATAATGCCTGTATGAGGAATAGTGTTAAAGTTCTTAGCTAGGTCATATATTCTGTGTACACTGCCTAACCACTATCAACTGCTTTGCTGACTTTTTCAAAGA